>NC_053420.1:985000-1140000 GCF_016859285.1 Xiphias gladius | reverse complement strand
CAATCAGAAAAGCGGAGTCAAACTGTCCGGTCGGAGGGCGGGCGCGTCCCTTGCCCGAGAGGTGCAGTAGATTTTCAAGATGGAGGACGGCGCGAGCTCCTCCGTGACCCGGGAGGGTTTGCATTCGTGCAGTCTCATTAAATGTTTACCAAACATGTTCAGATTACACTTTTTTTTTTTTACAAATAAGTCGATCTACAACAACAAACTATGGAAATATTTGGGGGCATCACTTTACAAACTTAAAATCTCTGACCCAGATTTGAGCCCCACCACTGGGTCTCACTGAGCACATCTCAGGCCACTTTCTCAGGACCTCTTTGCCATGTTTCTGTGTACACACACACACACACACACACACACACACACACACACACACACACACACACACACACACACACACACACACACCACAAGGGCAGAATCACATTCGAGAAAATGCAGCTCACAGCAGGGTTCGCGCTAAACGTTTTCTCATTACGCCGGAATATTAAAGTGATAATTCTAGTTCACTGCAACCTGGGTTTTACTTGAAAAGTTTTTGGCCGTATTTATGACATCATAGCGCTCACCAGGTTAATTGCTCAGATATGAAAACGCAGAAAAAAAGCAAACACTAAAAGCAGCCAGTGGGGGCAGCAAATTAAGACTCGGGTCCTCATGCAGGTTGTAAACAAACCCTCAGGTTAATCGAACTCATGTGGAAGAGGAGAAAATGAGGCAGTAACAGTTCAATTAAATTATTCTCCACCTGTCTGGTGCGAACATCCATTGCAGTTTAAAGGGCCGACTGACTCGTTTCACGCACAGTCTTCTTTTACACCTTTGGTCCCATGTTAATTCCACCCATGTTGTTTGACCCTGCTTGTATTTGTTTGAGCAGGATACGATTGTGTTTAGCTGTTTTTTTTGCAGCGGTTTAATCAACAACTTCTTACCCACTGTCAAGGTTGTTTCGTGTAAAGGAGGTGGCCCCCAAACACTTCCTGCTTTTTATGCTCTTTCTGATGTCATCAGTGATGTCATCAGTGATGTCGTTTTGTAATGATTAGAGAGCTTTATTTGGCGAAACAGTGAGAAATATTCAAGTCTTGTTTGCACCGTTGACCCGTACTGACTCCTTTTGTCACTAGCCTGCTCCAGGTGAGAGGGACTGAGACACCCGGAGTGAAGTATGGCTCTGCCCGAACCGATTACCCAGTAGTTGAAGAGCCTACTTAAGGAGCTGTGCTGTGGGAGCCTGGGACCATGGAGGGATGTCCACGTAGCTGTTTGCCTGGGATGGTTTCTTGTGTGCTATGGAGGCACAGAGTGAATAAATCACTTTTATGGCTGTTGACAGAGTCTCCTGAGTCTGCCTCCTAACATCTTCCTCCACACTCTGGCCAGACTTCCAGGTGCTGCTCAGGTGACCCTCTTCATACCACCTTGTGTTTTCAATCTCTTCGGTTTGTGGCTGGAGCAGTGCAGAGGAGAGAGGTCATCCCAAGAAATATGGAGTAATAATATGCAGAAAAGAAACCTCCTGTCTTTCTCTGTTTATCTGCCACCACCTCCATCCATCGTAGAAGTGGCTGTAAATCCACAAAACTCCACCGTCATACGCCATCACCAGGTTGGAGAACCTGAGAATTTATTTTTTTGTCATTGGATTAACTGAACTGAAAGGGGAAAAAAAACTGAGCTGAGTTGAGTTACTGTTGGAGCCGAAATGAATTCAATTTCCTTCGCTATGGAAATATGGAATAACCTGAACTTAACGCGCTGCTGTGTTTTTAAAAAAAAAGAAAAGACTGTTCTGAGACTGGCTTTTTCTTTTTTTTCCTGAGGGGCACACACATTTTCCCACACGCAGATTAACGGTAGCGTATGCACAGAATATGCACATACACATTTCGTGTACACAAACAGCCAGCAGTATATAAAGTCATTAAAATTATCCCACTTCTACCAGCTGCAACAACTAAAGTGATGTGCACATGAACGCATCATTATTCAGAAATGGGCCATTCTGCACAAGTCGTGCTTTTACTTTTGGTACTTTAAGTATATTTTGATTCTAATCCAGGACTTTTGCTTGTAACATGGTATTTCTTCAGTGTTGTTGCTACTGAAGCAAAAGATCTTCCTGCTCCCTCCACCACTGTTTACAGCCCTATTCCTTACATGTATTCTTTATCCTGAAAGCTTACTGGCATCGTAAACTTCTGAATTTTTCCCAGACAGTGCTACTGAATCTTGTCTGACTTGTTCTGCTTCAGCGGGCCGCCCCATAATGGAGTGTACCTCGCTCACTCTTCTTTCAAACCCACACTTTCTGTTCCACCACATTTATCTGACGGATTTAGTTAAGTTACCTTTCGGATAAAAACTTCACATACAATGATCTTATAAAAAACAATTCAGCGTTAAAGATGAAACCAGTGGCTTGTGACGCTTTCAGATGTCTATGACTTGTTACCACTTTCACCACAGACTGGTTTAAAATTCCTTTAAATTTCCTACATGGATTCATTTTAATGCCTGTAAATTGGTATTTTTCCAAAACATTCACAAAGGGAGCGAAACAAAACAGACACGCTTTGGTTTTTTTCTTACAAACGACCCCTCAGATTGATCGGGCGACCCTTTGGAGGGGCCCGATCCCTATGCCGGGAACTACTGGACTAAAAATGATGACTGTATACGATGCAGTTAAAACGCCATTTTTCTGCAGAATAAGTAGCTTTTGCTTTGGATCATTTGAGAACTTTTTCTGAGAATACCTCACCTTTACTTATATTGGAATATTTTTACAGTGCTTTAAGTAAAGGATCTGAGTGCTTCTTCCATCACTGACCAAAACTAATCTGTGTCAAACTGTCAGCGTCCATCCGCCGTCCACCCTGACCACCTCCCTATGAATTCTGTGAGGTACAGAACATAGCGCTCCGTTCCTCGGCATACAGCTTCTCTCTGATTATAATCCAGAGAAATTGGAGGATAAAAGTGTAAGTGTTATTTCCAGGGGACAGCGTTGGTATGTGTTGCTAAAGTCTGGAGCTACATCGACTAGAAAAATATAATTTTTCTCTGTCATAGCGGAAAAATGACATGGCAGGTTTGTTTTGTGTTCCCTTTTCACAGCCTCAGTCAGAAACCCTGCAGGTTCACAGTCAGATAATTATTGTTTTCACAAAATCCGGGTCTTGAGCTATCTTTCACATTGCTCCCTCACAGGACGGCTGGACGCTGACAATAACAAAAGCACAGGCGGAGCCTTGTTCCCAACCAACCATTTGTGCAATCAAGTATTGATAGAGGGGACACTTTGCTTGAGCAATTGAAAACGCTGACTTCTAGCTGCTCTGTGTTTTGGTAAATCTGGATCTGATTGAGAGTGCACTCAGATAGGTCAAATGGCGGTCAACGTGTCCCGTCTACACGTCACCCTCGACCAAATGTGTTCTTGCGCCTCGAGTTCCGGGACTACGGATATGTTGTGACTTTGGAAGATTTCATCCTTGAGTGTTGTTACTGCTATTGATCTGTTGGATTCGTGTAATCTGCCACGCTCACTGCATTCGACCGGGTTTTTCTGTGAGCATGGAGTTGACTTCCTTGTCATGTTGCTGCTCTCGCTGTCCCTCAGCCTGTTTGGTCCGCTTCAGCTAATGACCTACATTTCTCAGAATGACTTTTGACAGCCCTCAGCGAATGTGCCGGTATTTGTTGCGTTGAGCTAGCGGGGTGATCAGTGTACATGGAAGAAGCCACAACCAGGATGAAGCCTGATGAGAGCAAAACATTAGTGTTTCCAAAAAAGGGAAAAATCAAACCTCCTACTTTACCGTAATCCACAACCACTTCAGGTCTATTGAAAATATGTTTGAGGAAACTAGTATGTCTACATCTCTCCACAAGAGGCTCTTGCTTCTTTTTAATTCTAAAGGGACTGACATCAAAACCTGATGTTTACCGCTGATGCGGTATCGGTGTAATCCAACAGCAGTCGATCTCAGCACGAGGACATTTAGTCTTTTTGCAAATTTGCGACGACTGCAGTGTACGACTTACCTTGGGCGGGTCTCAGGTCTCCCGACAAAGAGCTGAGCAACAGAATTTCCAGTTTGCCGGTTGCAGGAAACTGATTGTAATTCTGCGCCGAATTATGTAAGAAATGTACAAAATTAAAGGAAAGTCCGGTCATTTGTAATAAATAAATAAATAAATGTGTGTGCTCTCCTCTGCCCTGGTCAGCGGGTCACCGTCAACGATGTGTGTAACACGAGCGATGTGGACATGAGCAGGGTGTTTTCATGTACAGTGGCATGAAAGAGTTCGGTCCTGTTACTGTGAATAGTTAAGTGAGCGGAAGATGAACTGATCTCAGAAAGGAATAAAGTTGACGGTGAAACATTCCTTTCAAAATCAGTGAATTATTTTTGTCTTGTACAATTTTCGAGTGAAGAAGAGGAAAGAGCACCATGCAGTGGTTTGGGTCCCCCAAGAGATTTGAGCTCTCTCTCTCTGGAAAAAACTTTTACCAAGGTCTATTTACCATTGACCAGGAATGGGTGAAAATCACCTAAACAGGAACTGGAAGACTCTTAGCTGCGACAAAAGAGCGTTTACAAGCTGTGATACCTGCCGAAGGGGGCGTCGCTAAGTACTGACCATGAAGGGTCAGCATCTTTTTCCTTTTTTTGTTCTTTTGAAACTGTAAAAGACGGAAATAAAAAGTCATCTTGCTTAAAACGTTAAAGAAATGTTTCGTCTTTAACTTGTTGCCTTTTGCAGGTAAGTTCATCTTCTTCTCACTTAACTAATCACAGTAACAGAAATTTTAACCAGGGGGGCCCAAACTCTGTCATGTCACTGTGTGACGGCTCCTGGGCTGCTTTCATCCTGTATCGTCCCGTGTCACGCCTACGTTTGCGGGTTTGGTGTCAGATCGGTGCAGATCAAGGACCCGGTGCCGGAGCCTCTCTCCCATCGTTTCTGCCGAGCGTCGACGCGGAGTTTCCCCTCCGTCCATCGGCACACGGTGACTTCTCTCCGCCTTTTGCGACGCAGATGTCTCCTTTACGTCAGTCACAAAGAAGAGATTTCAGAATGGATGCGTGTAGACACCCACCCACAGTGAGTTTTCCACGCGGTGTCAAATTGGTACAAAGAAGTCGATATTTCTCAGTCAGTGGTGCGTGGTTTTTATTTTTTCATTCACGGTCAGAGGCGGCTGTAACCTAAATAAAGTCTCTGTCTAATTCACTGAATGAATGTATCTGCACCTGAGTAGTGAGCTGATGAAAGGCGGATCTTTTATTGGAAGAAGCTCACAGCACTAGTTCAGGCCCACTACTCTCATTACCCCAGTTACATTAATAATAGAAAAAGGTAACTGCAAAAAAAAAAAAAGTCTTCCCGCACACATCTCGTTCCAAAAGAAAAATAATAAAGGAAATTGAGAAAAAGAAGAGCAAGTTAAAACAAAGAAAAAGACATGCCGAGATAATGAGGGAAAGTCAAATAGCTCTAAGCTGAAATGCATTCCGGATGACTGAAAATGTTGCGGTGACTTAGTGGGAGAAAATGTTTGCTGTTTGTGTGTTTAACAAGAAGTCAGAACAATCAAGTACCTGCACAGCTGATCACTTCAATCGTAGCTGGACCCATTTATACAGTGATTGAGTAGAGGACTGGGTTTTGGGAGCGGCGTCGGCGCGCAGCGTTCGTTAGGCCTTTTCTTTTGCTTCCAGCTCATTCAGACCAGAGCTAGCTATGAATCAGCCAATTACAACAAAAGGACTGTTTCTGCACATAAACCGTGGACTTCTTTATCATTACTCAAATTCTCTCTAGTGTTGGGGTGCAGCCCAGTTTGATTAGTCATGCCTGTCTGCCCGCGGCAGACCGGGCCTTGAGTCATTAAGGCATGAATAAGTTCTCTGCTTAACTTCCTGTGGACTTCCATTTTCCAGCTATCGAACAGTTGTATTTTAATCCGAACCGAGAGGGAAATCGATGCTTGGTCAATGAACTAAGAAGGAATTTGTGAGACGAAGACGTTTTTTCTCTCAACACACACTCGGATGTACGTACATACGCTTTACATCTATCGGTTTGACTGACACGATTCAGAACAGTAAAGTCATAAGTATCAACTTTATTAAACAGTGAAACATATCATTTTAATGTTAGTAAAAAGGACCCAAAACAGAACTCTATTATTATTTTATTGCTGCCCTTTTCCACTGCAGCTGCTTGTTAACTGATGGATCATCACACTGCTGCTGCTGGTGTTGGTGATCTCTCTGCCTCTCTGCCTCTCTCGCTCTCTCTCTCTCTCTGCCTCTCTGCCTCTCTCTCTCTCTCTCTCGCTCTCTCTCTCTCTCGCTCTCTGCCTCTCTCGCTCTCTCTGCCTCTCTCTCTCTGCCTCTCTCTCTCTCTCTCCCTCTCTCTGCCTCTCTGCCTCTCTCTCTCTCTCTCTCTGCCTCTCTCTCTCTCGCTCTCTCTCTCTCGCTCTCTCTCTCTCTCTGCCTCTCTCTGTCTCTCTCTCTCTCTCTCTCTCTCTGTCTCTCTCTCTGCCTCTCTGTCTCTCTCTCTCTCTCTCTCTCTCTGCCTCTCTCTCTCTCTCTCTCCCTCTCTCTGTCTCTCTCTCTCTCTCTCTCATGGCCAGATCAGGTCAAACTCATTCTGGATCCGCTGTATTTATACTAGGGTCTCTTTGGACCAGGTCTTACTGTGCTCGGTTCTCTTTCTAGGCTTTGGTTTCAGATTGGTTTTCCGCGGGTCTGTTTTAGATCAGGTCCAAAGACCTTACCTCTGTCTCTCTCTCCGTCTTTCTCTCTCGCTCACATATCCTGTTTATTCTGACATCCCTCAATCGGCCCAGACATCATTGCTATCGATAATTGAAACAGTGAAGGGATTCCTCGGTTTTCAGGATGTTGCTGTCCAGCAGACGCTTGGACAATGGAATGAGTCACGGACAACATTATAGCTGACACTTGTTTTGTCCATCCATCCATTTTCTGCGTCTTATCCAATGTTGGGTCACGGTGGCAGCAGGTTAGGCAGGGCGGCCCAGATTTCCCTCTCCCAGCAACGTTTTCCAGGTCCTCCGGGGGACCCCGAGCGCTTCCAGGCCAGATGAGATGTATAATCTTTCTAGCATGCTCTGGGTCTGCCCCGGGTTCTCCTACATGGTCGGATGTGCCCGGAAGACCTCCGATTGACGGCGCCCAGGAGGCATCCTAACTAAGTTGCCCAAACCATCTCAACTGGCTCCTTTCAGCGTAGGAGCAGCAGCTTTACTCCGAGCTCCCTCCGGGTGCACACACACGGTTAACATGTGGCTCTTTTCGAAGGTTGTGCAACCGCTGTTCCTACGATGGCAGGTTTAGATACTTCAGTCAACAATAACTCACCGCAGGAGTTACGTTCATGTTGAGCATATTACGCTGCAGTCAGCCAAACACTGAGCTAAGTGGTATTAGACGACACCGCGGATGTAGCAGGTCTTTATTAGCGCAACACGGGCGAATGAACACAAGTAGTTTGGGTTTTGAACGATTTCACTGACTTGCGCCGAGCAAACGAAGCCGCCTTTCGAAACATCCATTCCGAGGGAAAGTCGCAGCTCAGGCAGAGGTCAGGCTCATCTGATTGGCTCAGCTCAGCAGCACCACCTGTCCAGGTTTAACAGGCCGGATCTGCAATGTTTCTCCGTGAAGGCATCACAGATAAAGAAACCGTCAGAAGAGTCAAGGATGAATGAAAGTTTCGCTGCCTTTTCATCTTTACCAGTTAACGTGAGCTCGGTAGAAAACATCACTGAATTCACTGCGTCGATCAAAGGATCCTGCAACTTTTAAGGTGGAATGCGTCCTGGCATGTAACTCGGTGCGTGAGTTGACGTCGTGAATCAGTCAATACCTTAAACGTCAATATGACGACTCTGACCATTGCATGCGTTTTCATTGGCTGTCTTCCATGACGTACGCTTCAGTGATGACTGGATCTTCAAGCGCTTAAAAAGTGTATAAATATGAACAGGCAGTATGTATAACACGACTATGGAAAGTTTGATTTATATACTTATATTCTAATAGAAAGCGTGCTCGGCACAACCCGACCTGCTCTTTTAATGATTGAAGCGAAAATAGCTGACAACGTGAACCGGACACAGGTGGCAGTTACGTGGCTGCTGAGGGCTGCCACCTGCGTCCGGTTCACGTTGTCAGCTCCAGTGGGTAAAAACTGGTCATTTAGTAGCACTTAGCTGAACAGGAGACGCACCATTTCCTCTGTTTACGATTATTTTATGCAGCTCCTCTCCTAATATAGAATTTCCGCTATGTAGAATTGAAAGAAATGTTCCACTAAAATTTAAAACTCGAAATCATGGTTGAGTTGAGACATTAGGGAGGAGCGCGTTAGTATTCATGTCACAGGAAGTGTCCGAACCGAATATTTCTAAAACCATGGAGTTGCTGTTTTCTTAAAGTCAAAAAATGAGGTTCTGCCTCCCTCCCATCCCACTAAATTTCATACCAGGCCCCTAGAACACAATCTGACTGTGAATAAAGTCACATCCCATTCTTCCTTCTTTATTCTGTTGCTCAGCTCTGTTTGCCTGGCTGTTCTACATGCCATTGAAGGAAAAAAAAAAATTGCTCACGTGTCTCACCGTGCAAGTAAATTCAACTGACGGAGGACAGACCAAGAAAAGCCGTGTGCAGTAGATTCGATTAGTACATGTTATCCACGAATCAAGAGAGGCCACCCAAACATTTGTCATGATTATTTACTTTTATACATATTCAGAAAATGAAAGCTGTGAAAAAGACAAGAAGTCTGAGTGACCTAATGTGGATGAACATAACCGTCTGGGTGATTAGTAAAATTAATATCTCGAAGATGATTCATCTTTATCTTACAGCTCTAATCACCTCTGTTCTTCTTCGCGTTTTGCACGAGATACGGGAAAATAGGCAGCACTACATCTTCTTCCTGAATAAACAGTATAAAAAACTGAATATCATAACCTTGGAAGTACAAGTTTCAATCTGACGTCTTTGAGCAGAAATGCCAGGGAGCAATCGGTACGAGGGAAGATTAATAACCATGTTCATTCAAGCGGGTAAATAAATCATTATAAATGGTTGTACATATTTGTCTGACTATGGGATTTTCCAGCATTAGAGCTGTTCTCAAAATTAACTTATTGATTTTTTTTTTTTTTCTAATTTAAAGTGACTGGTTATGATGCAGCTGAAAGGAACAGAGCTGCAGCTTGGTTCACATAATCAGCAATTTTGTCTTCCACAGTCTGTGTAAGCCCGGCTGGGCCTTTCTGAGCACAATGGCTTCGGCCGCAAAGCTGGCAGGTCCTGCCAGCCTCTGCCAGGTTAAAGGACCTGGGGGCACCACGGACCAACAAGTCTGCACGAATATTATACTCAGATACACAAACAGAAACACGCATGTAGTCATGAGCTCATGAGTGCAGACTCATACAAACAGAAAAAAATGCATGCATGCAGGCCCCGTGGAAGGACGATTATGTACGCATGGCAGACTGGCTCACAGATGAACAGCAGACCTTCACGATGAAGATACACGGCCACCAGTTGTCATTTCCAGAGTCTCGCAAGCAGATCAAATCCGTATGTGACATACAGTGAGACACTTTCATTCATGCTTAGAAACACAAATGTGTCTCTGTTGGCTGCATAAACAGATCTGTTTTCCCAGCTACATGGAAAATCAGTCCGTTATCCTTCAATCCAGCAGGAGGTGGTACAGAAGAAGATGATGATGAAGATGAAGATGATGATGATGATGATGATGATGATGATGATGATGATGATGATGATGATGAAGAAGATTTAGGCCCCTCCCAAATAATCTTCATACAGTCTCTCAGAACAAGAAGTAAGAAGTAGATCATAAACCCAACACTACGCAACAGAGGTGAGGTAAAGAAATAAAATGCAGATACTTGAAGTATCAAACTAATGCTGACAGGACAGGGCTCTTCATCAAGGAGCAAATTATATTGACAGCCTTAGATGAAAAGGCAGATTTTGTTTCTTTTCGAGATTCTACTCTTTCTTGGATGATGACTTTGAAACCTCGCTCTGGAAAAAGTTGAACAAAGCTCTTTCAGTGTTGGAGGTGCAGTAGTTGGGGTTATTTTAAATTCCAAAAAAAATATCTGAAAACAAAATTCACTTCTCAATGTTCGGCATATTAAAGGAATTTGCACACACGGAGTTAAAACGACGTGCCTTGAAGCGATGAATGTATTTAAACCTTTTCCAACTTCTGGCTAGAATTTCGTTTCTACAGCCGGCCCACTATCAGATTTGTAACCCTCTCGGATGCTTCTCGGATGCATTCTCCCTTGGCTCTTTACCGATCTGGTCTGCAGTGGCCGTGGGTAAATGGGGGACACACGAACCCTTTATCCAAAAACAGTGTCTGCATGAACAAACATGATCAGAACCACCACAGCAATACACACAGTAGCAGATGCCTCCAGGTCTTCACGCTCACTTGCTGGAAACAGAGCTTGTGCTTTCTGCCAAAGGAATACTTTGGACAAAAAGAACTAGTAAACAACTTCAATTCCCTGAGACAGAGGGGGAAGGGTGTCGAGCTGGCTCGTGAGGCTGGATCCTCCGCATAAATGAAACACTCTTCTCCGTAAACATACACAGCAGTGAAGTAGCTTGCAGATTGGTCGCAGTGTCAGCTGCTGACTGATCAAGATGAAGACAAATACAAACACTAATTCCCCGTTTAGCCATCAGATTACTTTTGACATTTTTCATTGACACAGTTTGCACAGATAAAGACAGACGAAGCGCAAGATCGCTCCTAACACCACCCTCGGTCACTACGTAACCGGCTCTACGCGTTGCTGCCTCAGTTTATGTGTATGCACACTGTACACGCTGCTATGCTCCATGTTTTCTGGCTACCTGTTTATTATTTCTAAATAAACAATATTTAACCATGAACGTAACGACAGAAATACCGCAAGTCATACGGAACGAGAACTAAGGTACAACTCAGGGGACACTAGACACTGATGAACAGGCCTGGACATGGACTCGGTGTTGGAAAATGAGCTAAATGTGCTTTTTATCTTTGCTTTTCAGTTTCATTGAGTTGAAGAAATTTGGCCGTACAGCCATCTTTTACATTTGACTTGAGTCCCGTCTTTTGTTCTGTACAGCTCGCAGCACTTTTGTCAAACTGGCGAACGTGTTTCTTAATTAGCTCGCTTTTAGCCATGCTAGCAGCACGGCTCTATGGTTGGCGCCGTCGGCCTGTCTGTCGGTGCTCGACTTTTATCCGGACTGAAGTATCTCAACAACAACTGGATGGGTTGTCATGAAATTTTTCTGCAGACATTCATGGTCCCCGGAGGATGAGCCCTACTGTCTTCGGTGATCCCCTGACTTTTCCCCCAGTGCCACCATGAGGTAGACATTTGTGGTTTTTGCGTGAATTGTCTCAGCAGCTATTGGATAGATTACCATGAAAATTGCTGCCAAAGTTCGAATAGCTTCATAATTATCAGATACATATGAGAGTGGTCTCTAGTATCTTCTCATCCAACTCTCGCCACGAGGGCAAGTAATTGTGTTCCCCAAAGTGTCAGATATTCCTTCGTGCGTATCGAGCACTCTCAGCCGTCACATTAGTCCATCCCCTCGCTGAACTAAAAAAACCAAGAAAAGAACACAGAGCACAAAAAGACACGGAACAGAAAAGAAAAATCATGACAACACACAAAACGTCAGTCTGACTAAAATGCCGCTCAATTTCTTGTCTGTTAGCCCCGAGTTAATGTTCCCAAAGATTTAAGAAATAATGAACTTCTGTTTCATTGTGTTCACGACCACTGACATGAGACGAGCAGCTCTTGTTGTGTTTGCTTTCCCATGTTTTATTTTGTAGAAGTTAATATTTTAGTACCATTTATAATGGTAAACCAGCGTAATATCATCTCATCTCATACAAACAGAAACCGGCCTTTTGAACTCCACTGCACAATAATATGACAGTTTTCGGTTTTCTCTGCTGAAGGTGGAAATCAGCAGCGTCTCAGAGTGGGAGGGAAGAAAAGAGGGAGAGCCAGACCCGAGTGAAGAGCAAACATGTCCCATAAAATGGAGGGCAGAAAATGTCAAGCTGCTTAGTGATGCTGCGTTCCATCGAAAACCAGGGTGTTTACCAGGCATGAAATCCCTGCACAGAGTTTAGCCCGCAGTCTGGTCAAACTGCTGTCTGTTAATGCAAAGTCTCCAGATGATGCTCCCAACTGTATCTCTAAATCCTAATTTAACCATGATCCCTTTTTCAGTAAATCCTTTCTTAATTTGTCTCTTTAAATTGTTAATTAGAAGGAAAAAAAAGATTCCTTTCTTTCTCTACAAAGCCCAACTTAATCATAACAATAGCTTACATGTTAGATCCACTTCAGACCCACTTCTACAAAGGAAGGTTAAACCTAGTTCCTACTTTCTGAGGCCAGGACCTGGACTAGAGGAATTTTGTACCTATGGCATTCACAGAGAAATGTGCTGTTTCTAACATTTTAAGATGCAAACCTGACCACTGGAGATACGGAGCAAGTTCAAGAGGCTAAAAAAACAAAACGCAGGAAAGGGTAACGCACCTAGAAAGTATTTGTCTCTTGTTTAGAGCAGGAACGTTTAAATGTTGCTTAATAAACAAGATGAACTGTTTGCTTTGTTCGTTTTATCCCAGATTAACGGTCATAACCGATCAAATAATGGCAGACCTTCTCACTTAAATTTTAATGGTGCCATTTAGAGAAAAAAGTAATTGTGCGTGTGTGTGTTTGTGTGTGTGTGTGTGTGTGTGTGCGCGCAGCACAGAGAAATATCACAGCAGTGAGCTAATGTCAGGGTTCTGAATACTATAACAGTACATATTGCACAACCCTAACGAAGAAGCCATCAGTCAGTCTGGTCGGCGGGCCATAATACTCGTACTCGTTAAATTCCAGTCTGGTTTCTGTTAGAGACACGGCACGGAGACGGATCTCCTCAGAGGACCAAATGATGCTTGTGGTGAAAGCTGCTTCTTAATTGTTCTGGATTTAATTGCTGCTTTTGATACCATAGATCATATTATTCTATTAGATAGTCTGAAGAAGTGGCCTGGGATTTCTGGATCGGCAGTCAGATGCTTTACCTCCCATTCCTCGAATCAGAACTCCGTTCCTCAAGGATCAGTTCTGGGACCTGCTCTGTTCTCTCTTCACATGCTCCCTTTAGTGCACATATCTGTCAGTTTAGCTGCGTCTTTAGCATTGCCATTCTGATGATGTCCAGCTCTATGTGTTTGTGAAACCTGGTGATCTCTGAAATTTTTCCACTTTACACAACCGTCTTAAGGCGATTGGTGCATTGTTTCCTGCAGGTAAATCACGACACGCATTAGGTTCAGATCTTTGCACCCAATCAGACCCCGGAAATATTGCCGCAGCGCTCAGGAGGTGAGAGGCTCTCGACTCGAAGCTTGTTTCGGGAAACCTTAAGGTCATTTTTGATTCGCAGTTAAACTTTGAGAAACACCGTAAGTCAGCTATTAAGTCCTGTTATTTTCATTTCGGAACGAGCCCGCCTGCGTCTCAGCTAGCACACAGCATCCACTGTTTTGTCTCCTCACATCTTGACTATTATGATCCTCTGTATTCTTGTTTAAGCCAGGAGGCTGCAGCACAAAGCGTTTTTACACAGGTTTCCTGTCAAATTCGTGATGATATTCAGAATTCTTTTAATTATTTTGAAGGCACGACACAAGTTGGCTCAACCGTATGTTAGTGAGTTGATGGTCCTATACAGGCCTCTCAGGGATCCTAGGTTTGCCCTGCTCAAGGTTTAAGACTCATGGAGACGGAGATTTAGCTCTTCTGTCTGAAAGATTATGGATCAGTCTCCCCCTGGAGATCTGATCAGGAAAGTCTGAATCTTTAAAATCTCGTACTTTTAGTGTTTCTTCCTGGCCCTGATTTGTTCTTGTTCTTTAACACGGGAATAAAACTACCACGAATGGTAGTCAGTTACTCTCTTTAAGTCCACTTTAACACGTCAAAGAGAATCCAGATTTAGCCATTTGCTGATTTCCACATTTTTCATGTCAAGTTAACATGCGGGGGGTTTATTGGATTACCTCCCAAGCTTTGTCAATAAGATGGCAACACACAGAAAATATCATTTGAGCCCGTTATGAGTTTGTGTGTGTACAGCGGTACGCCCCTGCTGAAGATGTTATGGTGTGAATAACCTTAATTCTGAGAAGGAAGCAGGAAGGAAAAGTGGAGGAATTTTTGAACCGGTGTATTGCAGCCTAACTCACCATGTGTCTGCTGGTCCTGAGAGACGGCATACAGTTATAACAATCATCATTTGGTGGATATGTGTTGTCCAAAGTGCATTTTTGTGCCACGTGTGCACACATTTGCAGCGTGTGTGGCCCCGGTGGGAGATGAAGCCCTAACTCTGGCAGAGTTAGTGCCATGCTCCATTAATTCAGGACCACAAAGTTTCCTGCCATCCTCATTGGCCGCGAACTCAATCAGTTGGGGGTTTTTTCCGCCAGCAGAACGCAACAAACACTATCTCTGCCCTCTCCACCCGACCAAATCAAATTTCCTCATGGAAAAGAGGAGCATATGTCAAGCTGGGTTGTGATGCTGAGTTCCTGATATATAAAGGAGCCTACATTTTTTTTAGAAAAGGTATTTCCAGGTCATTGGGGTTGCCGTGGAATTTTCTTTGCTGAAATTACTGTGTCACAAGACTGAACTATCTGAGGAGGCATAACCCGATCAGAGAATTTACTGCCTGCTTCCGTGGGACTAACACGTTTCAAGGAGCAAAATTCGAGTGTTTCTTTGGGTTTAGAGTAAGTCCTAGAAATAATGTCCGGAAAGACCTCTAAACAGTAGCCTGACTGGCTGTCTACAGGCCCATTGCAGTCCTTATTACATGCATTTATGTGTGTGAGAGGCGAGCATGAGAGAAACCCAGAGACAAAGAGGGAAAGAGACAGCCATCCACAGCTGTTGAAATGAGACCTCACATTATACCCAGTCTTCCTCATAAAAACAGGACGCAAGGCTGTCCTCGACAAAACAAGATCGTGCTAGTTTCTAGTTTCTTCTAGGTTTCATATTTCCTCTGATCACGGGGACCTCTAAGCCGCCAAGCTCCTGGAGTTCAGCTCCGCACGTGAGGAGCATCAGTAAACGGCATCAGGTTGTGGAGCTATTTCATCAGTGGGACAAATTAGACTGGCCTATTGTCTGGCTTTAATGAGATGTCCCTCATTCCCTTGTTGTGCGCAGATGTTGTACTCACTGGCCAATCAAAGAGTTGCTAGGCAACAGTGCGTGTAGATGTAGAGGAGTTTGAAAAGATACACCACAGAGGGCTGTGTCTGTTTGTACTTCTGTATACCGGTTTCTCACATGTCAAGTTAAGTCCATTTTATTTCTCTTATCCCATATCACAAATTTGCCTCAAAGGGCTTTTCGATCAGCACAGCAGACGACACCTTCTGTCCTTAGACCCTCGAGCCGAAAAAGGAACAAGCTTTTCAAAGGGGAAAGAGAGAGGAAAAGCCAGGAAGAGCAATGGAGGAGAGATCCCTGTTCCAGAACAAACAAACCAGCAGCACATGATGTGTGTACAGAGTCGACAGAAATTAAGAGTTATAATTCAAATATGGAAAACACACGATATTATTCATAAATTTCCAAACATATATGAAGGATCTGAATCCAGGAGGACACCGGGTAACTTCCAGCTGCTGTCCAAACAGGACCTGAGCGACACCCTGCCCTCCGAAAAACTGCCGTCCCAGCACGACAGCCGAAAAAAGGTTTCTAGCTTTTTGGATTTGCCTCCGCCGATGCACAAGTGCGTGGTCCGTATACTTTACGCTGGGACGATGTCACACACTCAAAGTTGCTCTTATAGGCTCTGAAAAGGTTTTACAAATAAAAAACCTTAATCAATTAAAATCACAATAATGAAATAAAATATAGATTACCTTCAGTTTCAGGTGTCATCAACGGTTTGACAGATGTCTCTTTTTAAAATGGTTATACTTTGTTGCAGTACCTCAAGTGGCCACTGGCACAAATTGGCAGCAAAGCCGAGTGGCGATAGCGTATCAACCTCTCTTAATACATTCATGGTTCACACAGAGGGAAAGGGACACAAAGACACTGCACACGAGGAAAGGGAGACAAGGACACCTTCACACAGAGGAAGAAGAGATGAGGACAACATTCAGACGGCATTGAATGGAGAGAAGGACGAGGGCACTGTTCACACAGAAGGAGAAGTGACTAGGGCACCGTCTGCACAAAGGGACAGAGACGAAGACAACATTCTCACACAGAGACGCACACAGAGACAAAGACACCGTTTACACGGAGGGAAAGACAGACACAAGGACACCATTCTGAAAGAGCGAAAAAGAGATGACGCCACTGCTCACACAGAAGTCAAGTGTGCCATTCGCACAAGGGGAGAGAATGACAAGAAAATGCCCAAGATCCAGGTCCAGGACCTATGGACCCACAGCCAGTGGGACGAGGTCTACCGACCTGCCGATTGTCCAGCACACAAAAGCCTCGGCACTGAAAAGAGGACAAGGAGGAGAAAATGGGGAGAGAGAGAGGAAGGGAGACGGTTAGGTCCACAGCTCGGACCTGTGTCTTTCGGCCTTTCATTCAGACAATCTGCTCTGCTGACTTCTGTCCTGCGATGCTCACAGTGTAGATGTATTCAGTGAATTCATATGTAAATGTGTTGACATTTATCGTATCATTTTGTTTATTCGAGTGCTGGCATTTAATGAATACACTCATCAAATGCTGCTTTGCGTTTAGCTCATCAAATCCTCTCTCGGTTATTCAGTATGTAAATTTTAGCGGGGCGACAGATGAGGCGTCATGAAAATAATGCAGACTAATATCGACTTGTAGATCAGAGCCTGAGCCGCTCGCTTACTTTGTTTGTCTGCATGTTCACAATGAGTTTTCGAATCAATGTGGGTAACGTATGAATAGATGAGAAGCTAATCGACTCCCCCGATCGTGAATTTCACACACACGCAATCATTTTGGGAATATTTCTACTGTGTACTGTATGTGAGACACGCCTTCTACTTGTATTTATTGCTGTATTTATTTATGATTACTTAGTCTCATCGCACTTGAAAGGGGCTCGGCAAAATTCATCGGCGGTACTAGATGTATGGTGAAGTAGAGACTACTTGCAGGGCATCATTTAATTTAAAGTAGATTTATTTAAACGGGGGGAAAACCCTCTTCGAGATAGCTAGCTCTCTAACTGGCACTCAGAAAGCTCATTAGCTCGGCCGCCAACTGCTCAATAAATTCAGACAGTTTATTAAAGAGACATATTTGCGCCATGGACTCTTGTCTCATAAGTGTCTAAAACCCATTCCTTTTAATGGAGCCATTTATTCTCTTATAGATGAGGTTAAATAAAACAGGATGTCGACGCACAGCTAATACGAGACGATAACTGCCTCCATTTTGGACTCCTACAAATTTGTGCGTCAGACTTCAACAGGGCTGAGCTCGACGCAAACGGTTGGAGCAGATTTTCTTCGCCCCTGCGTGCGAGTCCACTGATTGCGGTGACTGCTCTGAAATTAACTGATGTCCCTGCAGAATTTCGCCATTTCAAATGCTTGTGTGGCCGGGGCCTTAGGAAACCCACGAATATTTAGCAGTTGACCGTACTGTGTTTAAGAGAGAGTTGGCGGTCACTAAATCCAGGCTCTATGAAAACTTTGACTGCAATTCAGGGAACCAGACCACACAAAGTCTCATCTGAGATACAGAGTAGATGTGTTTCTTCCGCAAGGAGTCACGGTCTCGATCGCTGCCGTTTCTGTTATGTTGTTTCTCCACTCAAAGGACATATTTAGGCTACAAAGCCCTGCACAGCCACACAGGTGTTTTCAGTCACAGCACTGCAGTGTTCTTGTTGATTTGACCTATGCTCAGGCCGAAGCTTGGTGGGCCCCCAAGATCCATGTACTAAAACAATACAGGTGTTGAGTTTTCTCAACAACAGGTGCAGCGAAACTATCGGGGGAGCGAGAGCGTTGTTGATTAAGTTCGGTCTGTCCTCACCCACGCAGTCATGACTAAGTCCAATAAGTATGTAGTGATTAGTGAAAACACCTGTCACAGCAGGGGCTGTCGAGAACGACCGTCCAAACCTCTGTTACCCAAGTGTAGCCGGTCCGGCCCGACTCTCCAACTCGTATAGTTTCAATTACAATGTCCTTTTAAAAGCTGTTTTTTTTGCGTTTTTAGAATTAATATTAAATTTAGAGTGATTATGATTATCAATACAAAACCAATTTGCATAACAAAGTAACAAAACTCCTTTAAGGAGAGAGAGAGAGAACAGCATCCAAACCACCCAAGAGTTCTGTTAGCCCAGCTGAGATCGATAAACTTCCATGTTACACAAAAGTGTTGTACAAGATAAAACAAATGCATATACACACCGAAATAAACATTATGAGAAAAAAGAACAACATTTGTGACCTTTACAGAGTAAGACCTGTGCCGGTGGTTAGCGCCTTTTACGTTCACGTTTTAACGCGCTACTGCGCTCGTATAGTCTCACCTCTCCTCAGCGGGGCCTGCTGCCAACTGACGGGATTACCGCCAAACTATAGGAAGTGACATGGCCAAAAATGTCAAAGGTCAACTCCCCAAAAGATATTTACAGAGAAACAGGTATGTACAAGAAAATTATGATAAAATGTTAATTTGTGGTAAAAATGAAGTATACCATCTGATGTAAATGTGCCTAAACCTCCATAAAGACCTGTATATTTTTAAATTAGAGGGTAGGAACCAGTGTGCAACCATCAAAAGAAATGTCACTTGGTTGCCTAAAATGTTGAGTAAATCAAGGTGTCCAGAAAAAGTGGTTTAGTGGTTTACGCTGATTCATAAACCGTGGCTCATAAAACACTAGTGAAGCTTTTAACGCACCATTCAGGTCGCTTCCCCTTTACAACCCACTCACATGTAAACTCTTTCCTGAGTAACTTAGACAACGGACTTTTAACTTGAAGCTTATAATACAGATGGTTGCATAATCATGATGTTATAGGTTGTTAGGGATAATAAAGGTATTAAAATAGAAGGTCAGAGGGCATCTCAGTATTTCATAAGATTCACTGTCGGCAGTCATTGTGTAAGAGCTTTTGAAATATTCAAGTAGTCACGATCCAATTTTGGAACAAAACCGTTCATGTGAAGTGGCCGCAGTTTACACAGGTTATATAGTTAAAACTCCTGCTCAGTTATTTCTGTTTTGGTACAAATACATTGAAGAGTGACACTGCAAAGCGAAGACACCAAACTCCTCGCTCTTGCCTTAGTCTTCTAACATTGCCTGTACATCAGTCAGTTTGAAATGACACGCTCTCCATCTACTGCAGCCTCACAAGCAAGAACGAGCCTTCGCTGTCCCTTGGAAGGGTAAAAAATCTTTACAAAAATGTGCAACTCTGCATTGTTGGACAAAAGAACTTAACAAACCCTGGAAAGGACATCAGCGCTCACCTATCACTGACCGGCTTCTCAAGAAGAGACGCAGATAAAAAGGAATCACATGTGTAACAGTGATGCAACAGGCTGGAAACTTTCTTTCTCCCCTCCCTGTCTCTACGAGTCTGTCTGTTGGAAAATGAACGGCTCTCTGAAGACTCGCCGTGCTATTAAAGTTGACTTAACGTTGTCTTTTGGAGAAGAGAAGTCCAACTCGGGCTCAAAAGTAGTCATGCCACAAATGCCGAAGACGATTAAGGTCTCAATTCCCCAATTTTTAACTTCACTCGGGAACTTTGAGGTTGTGAAAGTGTGCACAGCAAAAACTCCGGGTATTGTCTTTAGTGGCAAATGCGGGTCTTTGTCATTCATTACTGGAAACATCTTTATATGTTTCCCCTGTTTCTCAGTCACAGAAGACCTTGAACTCCCTTTTGTTAATGGACTGTCGTTGCTTGGAGATGCTTTTTATCCAACACAAAAAGGCCGCCTTGCATTAAAGGACAGTGGAAGATGTCAAAAAAAGGTCTTCAGACTAACAGTGCCAACTCATTATCTTTCAATTCCTGGAGCTATAAAATTACAGTCAAATGTCCCATTTCTTGTAGTTGTGGAAACGGGTCATAGCAGCGTCGTGGCTCAGCATAATGGAGCGGGTTTTAGAAAACATGCACATTTGACTGGTTTCTTTCAAACGTCCAGTTTGGCCACATTTAATGTTTGCTGAAACCTGTTGTATGAGTTGCAGTTTGTTCGTTAGTGGGCCATCGCGTTTGAGCCTCTCAGCCTCGGACATATACGCAGGCACCTGAGAACCCCAAAGTAGCAAAAACTGTCAGGATGTGGGAAGATCTCTTGTTTGCATAAAGAGAGGACTAAATGACTTGTGTGTTGTTTAGTGGGGTGTCCTCGGATGGATGGCAGGGAAAGATTCCCGCGTTTCCATGTTTATAATGCAGTGAATTGCCTATATAGAACTAGAGCTATTAAACTAGGTTGTGAGCAATCAAAGCTCACCTACTCAAATACTCTAAGTTACCTGAGTATTTCTCTGGTACTCTATACTCTATACTCCGCTATGATTTAGAGGAACGTACTGTATTTTTTTCACTATACTACCAGTTTCATGACCTCTTTACAAGAAGTCCGAGCGTAGCTGTGTCTCGTCAGCATGTTTCTAGGAGATGTTAGCCTTTCCACCAAAGACACATTTCCCGTCTAAACTTCCCACAGTCCAAAATCTGAAAACAGATCAGTTAATCAGAGCTTTGCTTTCTCTTCTTTCCTGCCATCAATCATCGCACGACCCCTCGGATTCATCCGGTGACCCTTTGGAGGGGCCCGAACCCTAGGTTGGGAACCAGTGCACTAACCTATCTTGCTGTATATAAAGTAGTTTTTTAAAAAAAAAGGTACTTTTACTGTGATACTGTAACGACATGAAGCTGAGAATACCTTTACTCGAGCAGATCTGTAAATGCAGTACCTTTCCTTGTAATGGAGTATTTTTACATTGTGGTATTGCTACTTTTACTCAAGTAAAGGACCTGCATACTTCTTACACCACTGGATGGGAGCATCCACATCTGTTGGTTTTCCAGGCCCTTAATAAGTTTGGAGCTGGTAACTGTGGAAAGTCAGATTTGACATGAAGGCAGAACTGGGAGGATCGTCCTCACTTTGTTTTTCTTTCCGCTGGCATCTGCTCTAAATCTTCAACCGGTTTCATTTTGACACCATTCAACACCTTCACAGGACCAATGGATACACTCTAACACATCCATAGATCGCTTTTGGCGCTGACATCGCTGATTTCCACAACCTATTGTTTATTTAAGGTGAGTATAGCTCAAATAAATGTTTGAGTTTATTTTCTTGGCTCGACTCTTTCAAGTATTTATTTTATATCTGGAAGTTACAGTATAACAAAGGCCAGAGTCCAAATCCAATTCCGATTATTGTAATACTCATCGGTTATCCATATACTCAACAGGTATAGAAAATGGTTACACCCTTCATTAGTAGAGTTAAAGGTACAGATTGATAGCTTTGGATTATTGGTAGTGTTGACCTCCGTATTAAACCTTTTTAGAGACACTATAAAGAGAGTGTTTTTAAACCAAATGGTTGCAGGCTTGACTTCATGCCTTCATCGTCCCCTATGACCATAAACCACTGAGACCTTGACTTGATATGTGAATTCATTTCCTCAAGACAACAAACTTCAAATAGTAGGAATAAAGAGGATTGTCAGTTTTATGGGACTTTTCCTCTTTCTGGGCAAAACAGAGCTGGAAACAAAAACAACAAAAAAAAAACTTTAGTCTTAAAAAATAATGCTGGGGGGGGGGGTGAATATATTCAAAAGATTTAAAATTTACTGCTACTCTTTCCTGCTGAATTAATTATCTAAGGGACAGGGTTTTTTTCCTGGATTGCCTTGAGGTTTTTGGAAGACGATTGATGTTATGCTTTTTATCAGCAGCTACACATTGTTATTCTGAACTCACTGTAGTCAGTTTCACTGCTACCAAGCCCGTCTTGTCAGGACTCCAAGAGTTTCTGTTCTTCTTCTCATTATTCATCTCACTGGGATTAATGGTTCTGTCCTCAAAATTGATCAGATATCACAATATTGTCTGACCATATGCTGGAAATGGATTATGGTTTATAACATTGTATTTTGCAAATCGAAAATACGACTGATACCGAACATATCAGTCGAATGTTTGTTTTCCACCAAAACGTCTGATCCTGCAGAACAACATCCACCTGTAGAGACTCCAGCATCATTAAACTGGTTTGTGGTTCTGTTCAGACTCTCGCAGACCCTGGTTAAGGTTCAGGAAAGATCCCGGTCTGGTTTAATACAGAAAGTTTCACAGTGACTTCACACACAACCTGTTTATTTACATTGAACCAAATCCACCATCTTTCCTGAACCTGAACCAAAGAGCTGTCGTCTGAACCACAGACGGGACTCTGGTTGTGAACCTGGTCTCTGGTGAGACAGTCCTGTGCTTTGTGCGTCCTCCATCCACCCCGGCCACCTCCTGGAGACTCTGCTGCCTCTGATCATAATCCGATTACGTTACGTACAAAACACATTTGCTGTTGCAGTTTAGTTGTATGGAAACACAGTTTCAAGGAGACAGAGTTGGACTGTCAGCTGGTGCTCGCTCCCCGGCAGGGACAGACTGAATAAAGTCATATAGCGTATAACTAACCCTTCACATCACTGTCCTGACTACAGCAGTTACCATCTGTGCCACTTCATAACTTAAAATAACCTTTTTGTGCCCGTTGTAATGAGTCATGCAGCTCTAACCGAAGCACTTACAACAAGCAACCACTGCACGCACACGACGCTCAGCACAGACGAACGTGTTTCCTGAGAAAAGGCGCAAATGCAAAGATCCGCCTCGGGATTTTAAGAATCGATACTGGATCGTTCAAGTAAAAATGGCGATCAGTTGGCCTGGACACAGGCCTGCATATCTTGAGGCAGCTGTTGGAGTGAGACTAGTCATACGGTAACATGACAATAAAAGCGTTAATCACATTTTAACGATCCTCCTAAAATGGCAGCAGTGACGATTGAAGCGGTGCACACAGTTTAGTTCATTTGATTTTAGTTCATCTTGGTAATATACTCATCTGAAACCACTAGCGGGAACAAAAAAGTGCCACTTAAGAACAAGGTTCTTGCACCATGTTCACGATGATCATGACAGTAGCGTAGACTGAAGGGTTTCGTGCTCATTTCAATCCTGCAGTTCTGCCTTTACCTGCGAACGAGGGGAGGGGTGGTGGATTTGGGGATTGGGATGGGAGGGGGGGTCTTAGACTGATGTAAGGAGATGGATTCATCTCTTTGTGTTCTGTTTTTTTTTGTGTGTGTGTGTGTTGTGAGGTAAACAATCCCTTTTTCCTTTTTTTCTTTTTTTTCACCACATCCCATATTCTTTGTCATCTTTGCTGAAACCTCAGACTTCCAACACAGTTCACTCGATATCGTCTCACCCCGGAAAAAAGCAGCACAACCCTGAATGTTGGCTTCGGTGAGATTTAGATTTAACGACATCGTCTTTTCTGATTGACAGCCCTGAGGCTTTTGAAATTGTTCAGTTGGTTTAAAAGGCAAAGTATCACATACTATAATTATTCCAGTCATAAAGATGAAATGTAATTCATCTGTGACCCCCAATTTCACAGGACTCATTTTAGAAATCGTTACTTTGCGACAGGAAGTGGCGAGCATTATTCAATACGAGTACCAGATATTTTTGGAAATAAAATAAAAATGAAATAAAAACATAGCTAACACCTATATTCTTAATATATTTTTTCTTTTTCCCTCATTTTAATGTCAGGCTTATATAATATTAGGCTTCTCGACCGGAATTACTACTCAACAAGTTGAGCTCACAGTTGAGTTTGAGGTTCAGTTCGAGATTTACATATTTATTTAGGTATTTGCGTTCAAAGTTCAGGTCAGTAGCCTTTAAAGTTCCAGCAAACGAAAACCCTGACCAGTGCGTTTGGAGAAGGCTGCTGTGTACTAACAGTAACAGACCATCCAACGGACCGTAAGTTATTATTATTATTATTCCTCTAAATTGAGAAATTATTTAATTTCACAGATTAAATGACCCCTGTAGATGCACGGACAACGATTTGTGAAGTAAGACAAGCCATTTGCTCAGACAATGCTAGAATTCACATCTCGGATAATTATAACGGTAGATCGAACGGTAGGTTACTTTGCCGTTGTATCGACCCTGTAACACCGAAGGTTCCATGTCAGAAGTGACGCTTTAGATTTACTTCGGTTTTTAAATGTGTAACATAGGCAGTTCAGATGTAATTACAAATAACTAATGACAATGCAGATGTTTTCAGATTTTAGATACCACTGTTAATTTTCACAGTTTGATTTGACTTTTACATCTGCATATTTAGGTCTATACTTTTTAATTCATTTCAAATTCAGGCTTGTGTTTGCAAGTTTCAATTCACAAGCTTAGTGCTACAGTTAGGTTTGTACTTGTGAAATCCCTTTGGCATGTTTTACTTGTAAGTTTAAAGTTGCAAGTTTGTGCATTATGCTTCCTGTGTGTTACGTCTTATGTTTATGAAAATTCAAGGCCGTGTTTGCCAGCTCAATGTTTATGGGTTTTGAGGCCAAAATTTGAACCGCCAATCGCTTACTGCCAGTTTCGACCACTTTAAGTCTACGTCCTTTTGTTCCTCGCTCTCGGGCCGTCAGTAGCGCATCGGTCCATGTATCTTTTGGTCATTTGATTTTCCTTTCAGAAACGGGTAGTAAAAACTATTATTTGATTTAAATTTTAAAACACAAAGATTCTAATTGAAATACGAGGTGTTCGTCTTTTTCAAGGTCAAAAAGGGATCAGCGAAATTTGATAAATGGTTTGATTTTCGTTTTCCACTTGGGGCCTTTTTCATTTTTTGATCTACATTTTTTCAATATAGTGAGGCAGGTGTTATGCCGAGTTCTGCCCGGGTGTCGCAGGTTAAGCTAAGAGACCAAATTACAATGTGGACTACACCATTTGATCCTTATAATGTCTGTAGTGAAATAGAAGCGGAGGGTGCATTATTAATGCAATATTAATGTGAATGTGAATTTCATACTGTACGTGTACATTTTTTTTTTAAAAATGGGGATAAAACTACAAAATCGGCTCTGCCGAATAATCCATCCCCACTGGAATCAAATGCAATAATCAGTACATGTTTTTGGCCATTTAAGCTTGACAGTGTGAATGTCCAGCATCTAACACTCTGAGGAAGGAAGGGATGTAACGAGAAACAGCGGCATCCGCGTTATAACTTCATTTCTGGAGATGCGTGAATCAAATGGTTTAACACAGTTAGATCCATAAGTATCTGGACAGGGAAACAATTTTCATCATTTTTCCTCTGCACACCGCCACAGTGGATTTGAAACGAAGCCTTCAAGATGTGATTGAAGTGTAGACTGTCAGCTCTACTTGAAGGGGTTTAACAAAAGTATCGTACGAACCGTTTAGGAATTACAGCCATTTTTCTACAGTATGAGGTGTGTGTAGGGTTACCCGGAGTCCACGAGTCCAGGAGCCACACACACGACGTTCGCTGTTCGCTGTCCCTCTGCTTAGTGCGCTTATCTGCACACCAAAGCGTTAGCTAGATTTCGCTGACGTAAGTGTGTCTCAGTCCGTGATTTGAGGACAAAACATGCCTGGCGCTGTAACATACACGTATACAAAAAAAAAAACCCAAAAACGGAGACACTTCTATAATGGTTGCACGCACTTGAGTAACAGAAAGTAATTTTTTTTTTGCTGATTTCGTGTCACACAATTCCAAGCTTCTCTCCCCCTTTGCTTTTTCATGATTCAAACCTTTGCTCTCCCACAGTCAGCCCAGGGCCATGTCTGTGAAAAGCACGGACAGCATGGCCACACCTGCGGGAATCCATTTTGACCGGGGGGTGTGGCGGACCGAACCTCGCGCACGCACACACACACACACACACTGAGTGATTTTTGGTTGTATCGCAGAACCATTACATCATGCCCATACTTTAATCATCTTAGTGAACAGGCACAATGGTCGTAGCAGATGTTGATTCAGGCCAGAGCCACTCACCCAGCGCAGGAACACCATCGCCACAGGACATAAATAACAGCAACATTACAAGGACCAGTGCATCTCACCGTTAACAACAATATTCTATAGTATCAGTAAAAATGACAAAATAAAAAAATAAATCCCCAAAAAAAGAGTGGACCATAGGCCGATGTTGTTACTGACATTGTCACTATTAAGTGATGCATGATTGTAAAGAGTTTCTGCCCTACTCTTGTTCTCCTCTCCTTCTTCCTCCAGTACCCTGTCTCCAGTACGGAGCTGAAATGGCATATGAGAGGAGGCTCCCCACACTGTTACTCACTTTTATCCTCTGCTTCTCACCATGGCCCACCTCTGGAAATAAGTTCTTCAGCCACCGTGGTCAACAATGCCTTGATCCATGTGAGCTTCAGGGCTATCCGCAACTTTACCAGTGCAAAGTACGCATGAAAGATGGCAACGAAGAACATCAATACTGCTCGCCGAGGAGGAATGTGGACTACAGGGGTTACGAATGCCTTAATTGCTGTGAGGAACATGGCTATAACTACCACTGGTGTACAACAAACTCGGGTTGGGGATACTGTGGAGAAGTGGTTGGGGACATGACGCATTACACCTCCACGTATGATCTGCAGTGTCAAGATGGCTGTGAACGGCGAAGTAGCGACTACTACTGGTGCTATACCGCAAAGGGGTATGATTACTGTTCACCGAGTCAGAATGTCGATTACAAAGGCAACGTCTGTCAAAAAGATTATCCCTGTGACAAATACGGGAAAGATTACTACTGGTGTTACTTGGAGAAAGGAAGCTGGGACAAATGTGCAAGAGTGGAGATAAAGGCAATGATTTATCAAACCATAAATAAGGAAGACTGCATTGATGACTGTAAGTATCATGAGTCTAAGGGTTACTTCTGGTGCAATAAGAGAGAGAGCTGGGACTACTGCTCACCTTTATCAGACATCACCTACAAAAATGTGCCTTGTCGCCAAAATCACGAGTGCGGCGCCCATGGCCAGCAATATACCTGGTGCTACACAACAGAGAACAATAACTGGGATTACTGTGGAGTTATTCTTCCTGGAGAGTGCAGTTATTCGCAGTCCCAGCGCACCAAACGGTCTCCTAATGAAGCGGAAGTGATCTGTACGAAGGAGGACAACAACAACAGAAGAGTGACCACTTTCCTAGCAGAAGCAGCTCCCGGAGACATTGCCGAATGCAACAATAGGTTACGCGCCGAAGCGGTAAATTTAATTAACAGGTGGGACAACCAGAGGTTGAGCGACCAGGCCAGATCCAACCTGCTTGTGTCGGATAATCTTCGCATTGACCTGCAGAGATTGTTCGTGAGGAATAATCAGCAGTATTACAACCTGCAAATCCAGCGGAACATACCACGAGGCAGGCACCAAAGCACCACTATATCACAGATCCTAGTTCCTGTAGGCACTTCGTCTGAGTACATGCGTTTTGCCTTCAGGGAGAGTTTAACGCGCCGGGCGAGGATTACGTTAGAAGTAACCGAACAACCAATCACCCAAAGGTGTCAGAGACGACGTCCATAATAACATCAGTCAAACATATGTAGCTAATGATTATGTAGTTAATTAGGTGGTGGTGATGATGTGAAGAACATGAAGGAGACTCCGCTGACACCGTCTTGATTGCATATTAAGGTTTATTACAAAGAAGTACAGCGTCAAATCAAGCACCTGCAAGTCTGCTCGTGAGAGGATGTGAAGCCAATGAACCGCTCTGAAAACCGGCCTTGACCACCGACTCTTAAAAAGGGCCGTTGTCTTCCTAAGAAATGTCACTGACGTATGGTTTCAATCACAAAGCGTTAACTCCCTGCTCAGACTGGGAGGCCTCCTCCGAGGTCCCCCCGACCTTGGGCCTCTATGATAACACATAAATTGATCTCACATGTCAACTTTCGGCAGAACGAGTAAGTCGGCATGAAGCTCTCCATGAGTAAACTTTTCGTCTTTTTCAGTTGATCAATTAGTCACTCAATACCAGATGTTTCATCAGATAATGAGCTTGCATGATTCTGTTTTCATTCTTTTGCCAAACGCAAAAATAAATAAATGAATAAACTTGTGTACCATTCGTCTATGAAGAGAACTGTAACCGTTTCTATTTCATTTTGTTGTAATAGTAAATTAAATTCACTGTGTAAATGGATTTTCATCATGAACAGCTTTAGATACGAATGGAATTCTATGGCTATTTTATTTCACACAATAATGACCAATTCTTTAGTGAAAGAGTTCTTTATACACTAAGCACATTATACCATATATGATGCTGTTCAACAGATTAAAATTTTGTAATTGTACTTTGAATCAATGTATGTCCGAGGATACAAACAGAAAAACGTAATTATGCTAAATATGTAATAAACATAACAAGTTGTGAAGACCACATGTTTTATTTATTTATTTTTTACAAAACAATATGCTGAAAACAATCAAAGATTTTGATTCCAATCAGGAAATTACCAATGATGAGTGGGAACAAGATCGCAAAGCCGAGTATGCGCTCTCGAGTCTGTTATAGTCTACAGCTGCTAATCACGTGACATGTGACTGAGCTTTTCTGTCCAAGGGAACCTGGCTCCAACACCTGGTCTAATGAGAAAGAGAAGAGGGGTATAAATTCATTGCCTCAAACTTCATCAGACGCCAACATTGACTATTGTGCTCATTCACTGTGGATTTAAAATGGATTGCTTTACTTGTAGTAAATGTCGTGTGGAACAGTTCATAAGCAGAAATTTACACAAAGAAAAAACAATCACTCGTGTTTCCTAGCTTAATGTCCTCCACCAGTCAGCATTTGACGCTGGCGTCACCTCTAATGATGGCGCTATGGTGAGTTTAAAAACATTAAACCCAGTTTGGTGTGAAGACATGCCTTAGTTAGTCAGTGGCCTCAGCTGAAACCACAACTCTCAATCAGCGCTCTCCTGACTTTGTCACGTGCTCGCACCCAGTTCCTTAGGGGTAATTCCAGGTCAAATCAACAGATTTCAGAAAATGTTCCCGACTGACCATCTTGGATTTGCTTCATACCTCATGTAAATAATGTCATTGTACTCAACAACTGCAAAACTTTCAGCTTGCATCTTCTTTAGTTTCCGAGATGTCGACGCTTTTAATAAAGGGGTTGTGGCTCTAATACATGAGTGCTGCTAAAAAACTGGAAAGTTCCATAAGTCGTTAGTTTTGAACTATTCGTGCTAGATGCTTGAAATCTTCAGGGATTCTTCTGCACTATTAGATGTCTTTAACTTCTAAAACGGTTGGCCTACAGCTGCATATTTGCCAAGTTATGTCTTGCTGAAAATATTATTAAAAAATTCTTTCGTGCTTTGGAGGCCACTGTGTCTTCACACTGAACCACATCAGATCTTTTGTATATAATACTCATGTTATAGTACTTTCTAAGGAACTAGGTGGGCGTCTGAAAATAAGCAAAATTCTGATCTATGAAGCAACAGAAATGAAAAAAAAATGATTTCACACCTTTATTTCAAGTGCATATTGGCCATATATGAAAAAGTCTACCCTAACAACGTTTTAATTAGTAAATGCACAAAATATGAAGTTGGTACCTTGAAAAAAACTAAATTTATTAAGGTATCAAACACGGCATGTTTAACAGAAATTCTGCAGAAAACAAAACAAAACCGTTCTACAGTCTAACTAATAGAAATAGTTACTAATTTAACAGTCTGAACAATGCAATGATGTCCTTTTCCAAATCCGGTGGCAGTGTATACTGCCTGCCAGCTGGTGGAAGTGGGGCATCAGTGATTTTCAGGATATGCACAAGAAGGACCAAACAGGCATCCGTAGTATTCACTTCCATATGTTGTTTTGTGCTACTGACGGATGAGTTTGAGCGCTGCTCTCCTGCAGTACGTAATCCGGTCTCACAGTGGAAAGAAGCGCCGTCACTGGCAATGTCCTATATCATCCAGCAGCATGATTGGCCTATAAAGAAATGTAAAAAGAAAATACAGAAATAAATAAGTTTGGGGAAGTAAATAGGGAAAATTATACAGATTTATTTATTTATTTATTTTTGATTTTGGCAGTTTCGGTCCTCCATACAAAATAGCATTTTTGTACTGTTGGCTATTCAGTTAAAGCAAATGTGAATTATACCTTAATGAATATCATTATGCAAACAGAATGCCGGTGTCTTTGTTGTGTTTTTTAAATGTGCGGCAAACACTTCAGTGGTCTGCCGCTAGTGGGTGATTTTGTGTGTTGCTGTGAAAATTTGAACATGATGAGAGGAAAGTACGTAAAAATTTTGTGTGTCAGCAGGCAGATATCCCTGCACACTCCTGTTTACGTAAGTTACCAAGTCACGCGGGACCAGATATTAACAACGTTTTCGGTTCTACCAGAAAGATTCGGGAGGTAGGAATAGAATTAAAGTTTTAATTGTGAATAGGATATACAGCCAGAAAGATAACAGATCAAAGAAAAAAATGAAGGAAGGAAAGATGAGTCAGACGCAACAGTTTTAAGACAAGTCTATTCCTACAGTTGTAATGAACGAAGGAATTAGGTAAAGGTAATTACTCGTCCTCAGGCAAGGTTCTTGGTTCTTGCCGGGTGCCAAATAAAAGTGGGTGCAATTGTGCGTAAGTGTTAATACCTTCCTCACGAGGTCCACCAAGATAGAGCGGGTACTGTTCCGACAAGAGCACCAGTAAAATGTCGGTGATCTCACCCGATAGGCATCAGCTATTCAACACGGCAGCAGATCAATTAAGCTGAACACGCGGCGGCGGCGCCACACAAAGTTTGGCGTCTACCGTAGTCAAAAGGAAGGATCAGTCCCAAAAATCCGTCTCATCGGTCTCGTAAAACATACTACGCTATCAATTTGGAACTTGGATTAATAATCACAACCAAAGATATCATATCAATAGCTGGTAAAAGTTGAAGGTCTTTGGAGCTTCGAGTAGAAGAGGTTGGCAGCATTCACTCTTCTGCAACATTAACTAAACCGGGATATGTAATCAGAAGCATTCATTTGCAAAAATATCAAAAGTAAGACACACACACACACGTGTCGTCTATCTGGATGTACCTACTGCCACCTTTAAACTGCACATTTCACGAACTGTTCCTTTCCTCATCGTACAAACAACACGGGGGCCTGTCCTCTAAAACTTTGCTCTCCGGTACCAGTCGTGGTCAAAAACGCCTTTACAGACACAACAGAAACTTGATCCACTGTTACTGTGAGTAAAGCAAATCACGTCCTCACAAGAAAAATCTTTCTACCAAACCAGCGATGAGGAATCACCCTCAGTTTGACCTCTTACATAAACTGTCCCGCGTCTTTCCGAAGGATTCCCAGGCCTAAAATAGTTTCCGTTTGTGTATTAGTGGTTAACAGTGTGTGTGTGTGTGTGTGTGTGTGTGTGTGTGTGTGTGTGTGTGTGTGTGTGTGTGTGTGTGGCGGTGGCGGTGGCGGGGGGTGTATGTGAGAGCAACAGAAATGACATTGAGAAAGTGACTGGAAATAGGCAGCAATAGTACAGGTGTGAGTGAGAAAGTGTGTGTGTGTGTGTGTGTGTGTGTAAGGTGGGGAAACTGAGACACACATGCACACACACACACACACAAAGAGAGAGAGAGAAGAGGATTCAGATTGATGGTCTGTCTCTCAGGGCTCTGTTTAAAGGGGGGGCTGGGGCTCTGGGCCTCAGCCACAGGAGCGTGTAATAACTGCTGAGGAATTTCAATGGCCCCAAACCCCTCTGAGATGTGGACCAGAGCCTCTTCCTCTCTCTCTCTGTTAAAAACTGTGTCTCTCCTCCCTCTCTATTTGTCAGGTCTTCGTACTCCTCCATCCCTCTTTCAGTTCCTGCTCGTTCTGTCCAGCTACGGTGAATTAGGTGTCACACGTAGAGTCCCAGCACACTGCACACCTCCGACAGTGAGGCTTCACCTCAGACCCATTCAGGGGCCTGAATCTCTCCGCACCTCACGTTCTGGGTTTTCTGGTAGTGAGGTGGCTGTGACGTAGCGGAGATGAAAAGCTTAGACACTGCCTCTATAATGCAGCTTTACCCTTTTAGGCTATTTGTCAGTTTAGCCGAGTGTAACTGACTTTTGCGGCATTTGGAATTCCGCTGATCGAAGGCAGATTATCCAGGTGGAGATCTGGACCCATGCGGAACCCTGAAACCCGGTCTCAGAAACTCAGAAATGTTGAACATTATCGCTGGAAAAAACATTCTTGCCGTCACTGGTTTATTGTTAGTCTGTGTGTTCTGAACGGTTTCCGGTGTTATTCTCAAGTGTAGCTCAATCGGTGCTAGAATAAGCAACGTGGCTGAAAAGACCCTCGTGTTTAATTGCAAAACCTAATTCTTCCGTTTGATCCTTTATTGTGAAGCACTGTCCGAACCCTGTTTCGACTTTGACGCCACGTCCTTTATTATTGAATACCTCTCTGCTATTGGATGATGACGACCGAGCCTAGTAGCCATTATGAGTAACAGGCGCCTGCGTTATGCGCTGACGAATTATTAACACTACGAAGCCGGAGCCGTGTATCGGGGCTGACCCTCTGGGTTTGGTGAAATTGCAGATCCATTTATCAGCATCAGAAATGAGCACTCCGATCGGGCCGGTATTTCCGGGTTTTCTTCATCCAACTAAACAGCCAATAAAACCTGTCAGCATAGGCTCTAAGAAATGATGGTGGGCATTTGTTTTTCTTCTGACCTTTTACCGACCAAACAGTTAATCGATAAGTTGAGAACAAAAAGAAATAACTCAATAAATAGGGAGACATGGCAGATTGAAGGATATTTAAAAGAAACGATGCTGAAAATAACTGTTGGCGGTTCTCTATAGAGCCACAACCTGTGACCCAGGTCACAAAGAGATACAGAGCCATCAGAGCCCAGTCTAACAGACTGAAGAGCAGCTTCCTCCCCAGAGCTGTAGGCTCCCCAAACACCCCTTTCCCCTTTGTCCCTCTCTGTTTATGTCTTATTGTTTCTCATTTCTTTCCTCAGTCCAGCAGGAATTAGCTCTTGTCACAGAGAAAGTTGATGAGACACTGCAACTGCTAAAGAGAAGGCTTGGCTGCCTTTCAGCCACCACACACTTGAAGGAGCTACGAAGTACCAGTGCGGCATTTAATTTGCCGAGTGTCTGTGCAACACTGACACCTGCTCCCTATCCTTTCAGTTTCGTGTCCACCGTTGCCCCAGCAGCCCCTTCCGGGCTGTCGCCGTTCACTTTTTCTTCAAGAAGCAAACGCAGGCAGGGCGAGGAGAGCGGAGAGAACCAAAGTTACCCAAAACCACCGCAAATGTATGTTCACATGCGAAAAAATGTGCCTGATGTATTTTGAGAAAAGATCAAATATGACTAGAGTAGTGTGGGTGTTGTGGCTGTGTGTGAAGCAGCGAGAGCTTAGGAAGACACATTAGTCGTGACACATGCGGGGAGTGTGTGTTTCCCTCCCCGAGGCTGGTGTCTGTCTCATGGTTCTTTGTTTCCATATGAAATGCACCATTTCTCAGCTGCAGCACTTGACAAAAGCACAGCCACTGTTTGTGTGTGTGTTTGAGATAGTTTGAATGTAGCCGGCGATTCTCCTAATTGCCTGTTTTGGGTAATGAGCATTTGCAGATCATACGCAGATTAAAAGCACCGTAGCCTTTACAATATGTTGCGCTTGAAAATATTTCATCTTGAAATCCCATTTTCTCCTGCAGACTTGCTGCTCCACTGGTGCTTGTTAAATTCCCGAGAACACATTTTGTTCTCTTTTCGCTGGATGAAAGGAAATGACCTTGTCATTTTTATTCTTCTAAAGAAAATAAACTAATTTGCGCAGAGGTCAAAACTGGGCTGAAACAAGATGGATGCCCAGGCCAGATCGATGCACTTTAATAAACTAGCACAGGAGCGAACACAGCAGAGCGCAAATCCAAAAGAAAATAAATCAAATGAATAATAATAATAATAATAATAGCTCTAATACATCTTCCAGTAATGCAGAAATATACTGTGATTAAACTTGAGCCGGTTTGGCTACTAAGATATTATACTAAGGGAGATGCTCGAGTTAAAAGTTACACACAACCTCAAACTGCTGGTTTTGTATTTGTCTCAACAAACATTTTGTGCTGTGTGTGTTTGTTTGAACCACGAGACCGCGGCTGCCGTCCCCCTATCTTACCCGTTCAGTTTGGGTAACAGGAACCCTTGGTGCCCGTTGCCCCGTTTGGCTGGGCAGTCGGCCTGGGGTGAACCGTGCTCTTGAAAAGGGAGGGTCTCGGTCTGGCGGCTCGTTTGTGGTCTGAAAGCAAGCGGAGCGGTGGTTCAGGATCTCAGCATGAATCAAAAACCAAACCACGGATAAACCCATCTGCCGACCGCGAACTGTTCAGAAAGCGATCTTCCGATCAATCTGTGAAGGTGGTAAATAGATTCGCGTCGATCATTTGGTAACCATGGTAACACGTATGGGAGCGCGGGACCTGTGATCAGTCAGTCAGAGGCAGCTCAAGCTGCAGTTTGCTGTGCCCGTGTCTTGCTCTGCGTACTTTGGCAGTTCAGTAAGTCCATTAAAGAGATCCCACAGTCATGCAGCGGAATATTTCTCCACAAGACTCCTCATTCTGTCCCTGTCTCTCTCAGTCATAATTCATTATATGAACAAGTCTAACAAAACTGATAATGCCCATAATCAGTTCATGCTCATCGAGCTCTTTGTGTCTTCAGAGAAGATCGGTGAAGTTCAGGATGACCTGCTGTCAGTCCCCGCAATTCGATTCCCCCTCGTCGGTCCGTGCGGTTCTGATGGTGCAGGGTGACATCGCCGAAACTGTCCAACATACAGTCCACGTTGCCATCCACAAAGCCACGCCGTGAGCAGGGCTGAAAAGCTGGGACGTAAACATAGTACCTTTTTGTCACTGAGACGGAGAAAGGAAGGACAGTGGAGGACAGTTGTCCATCAACAGCCTTGTCCTGTCAAAACGTCCTCCAGTGAGAAACTCATCCTCCGCAGGCTAACCCAGCGTGAATGGCTCACAACAGCTCTCATGATTTCAAGAAGTAGTTCACCTCTTCTCCACTTCATCCAGGTCACTCACTCCACTTTAACTGCTCTCCAACAGCAAAACAAAATCGCTTCACAAACCCGCCAGCTGTTCTTTCTTTTCCTCGCATGTTTTGTGGCCACAGAAGTAATGCTGCTCTGACCCCCGCTTTGCCTTGGTCTCCCACTAGTTCTTTGCCATTCAAGCGATTCAGAAACTAGAGCATTCAATTCAACGGTTGTTCTCGTTTTCAGCTGTGCTTCATAATAGTCTGAGCTAAATCTCTGCCAGTTGAAGTTAAAAGACATGAGAGCTTCAGCTAAACGTCTGAGATGTAAACGTGAATTTAACTGTCACAAGAGAGGGGTTAAAAAGTGGACCGGAAATTAGACTGCTTGGAATATAACCCGCACTGAGAACACATCACTCGGCAGGCAGAACCACACTCCATGAGTTATTTTTGGGTGTTCAGTCACAATAAAGGATTATATCTGACCATCCGCTCTTTTCCCAGTCCCAGAAGACACTTTGATACTGCAGAGAAGCTAAAGGAAGGGGGTTGGTAGGTTTGGGATAAGAAGACACTCGGCAAAGGTTGGAGACGGGCTGTGGTTTGGGTAACAGGAAGTCAACATGACCCTCCTCAGGTTTCAAGTTACAGTTGACTTTTTCAATAATTCACTTCAATATATATTTTTGTTGGTGCTTTAATGTCCTAAACAAAGCCATAAGAGCGTTAACGTGTGCTTCACAGTAGCTGCGAGTGTCGACATGTTCCTACAAAACACAAATTAGATGAAGATGAAGGTAAAGGAATGTCACCAAACTCTCCCGCTTGAGTCACCGGTGCAAAAGATGAACGACTGTGTCAGAAGATATCTGGTTCTTTGATTTAAAAAGTCAAAGGTACAAGAAGCCTGTGGACATAAAAACCTGGGGGGGGGGTGGTCAACTGCAAGTCCCAGGGTGCATTTCAGCAAGAAACATCAAACCTCAGGGCTTCAGATTCTGTTTTGTGTGCTGCTAATGGCGAGCTGAAGCTAAAGATCACAGTGCTGAGAACAGATAATACAATCTGCAGCTTAGAGCTGCTCGTCCTCTCCTTTTTCACGTTCACGTCCAGCGGTACCCACCAGTCCGGCAGTCGCGTTGAATGTGCTTCCTTCCTCTTTAAAAGCCCTGGCGAGACCCGTCTCCCCTCCCAGTGCAAACTACATCGCAACATCATGAAGCTTCATACTGTTTGTACAGGAAGAAATGGTGTCTATAAATACACACTCCGTCTGACTTGATCCCACAAATGTTTGAAAACACACACACACACACACACTGGCATTCATATACAGACGTACCCGCTCTCCAACACTCTGTGCACCTGTCGTCTTTATCTCTCAGCTTCATGCGTTCATCACATTGTCTATAAAACTTACACCCACACGCATAAACACATCAACATAATGTCACTTAACTCTCAGAGGTTCAAAAAACAGATTATTTCCTCCTACACACACACACACACACAAATAAAACACACGCTACCCTTGTCGTACCTGTTCTCAGATCCGTCTGTGTGTATTCGGTCTATATAAGAGACACGCAGTGACACGCGCACACACACTACACGAACGTACAGATGCTGATTTTATGGGTGGGTGTGAGGCTTTCTGAAGCATGATGGGATTTACACCAACAGGCGCAAGCCGTGGCTCCGTACCGCGGATCCATAAGCTAAATGGGTGAATCACAGCAGCCATGACACGATCGGCTGCAAGTACACACTATTTAATCGCCTTTATCACACAGCAGCACACTGGGGAGTCCATTTTCATTTAATAAACCTTTAAAAGCTCCTCGATTGTCATTTACTTTCCTGCCTCTTTTCTTTTATGCCTGCATAAGCTGTCGCTGAGTGCTTTATGAAGATGTACGAGCATCATAAAAACGTGTTTAGGTTTTCTCGTCACTCTTATTGCCTCTCATGATTGCAATGGTGCCGGTGACACGCTGCTGTGATGTGGGCTATAAAACAGACATTAGTCAAGTCGATACCAGACGTCCCCAGCGTACAAATGTACAGTAGGCACACACACAACCTTCGCATGGGTGTGGCAGTCATGGTCATTTCACGTGCTCTTACCTCTCTCTTGTGAATTGCAATATCTGGAATACTGAATTTAATAGATCCGCGCAACGTTAATTAAAGGCACCGCATCCCGAATATGCTTTCAAGGTCAGATGATGATGATGAATTTTCATTCAAGAAGACATTGAAACTCCCTTCGGTGTCTATATGCTGTGTTATTCAAACACAACAGTTTGAAGATTTGTATTTCTTTATTTTTAATAATTGATTAAAAAGTGTCGCATTCACTTTGGCATAGCGGGTTGACTTTTTCTGTAAATACTGCGAGATAATCATCCGGCCACGTCGTATCTCATTTGTTTAATCCCTACAAAAACAAACAAACAAACTGGGACTACAAACAGCAAAGTGCAAAACCTACAGATCGCTGTTTTTACGGGCAATGACATGCCGGACTGCAGATCTACTGACTTTACCATATTAAAATCTTAGTTTAGCATGCGAAACTTCACTAGTTGGCGCCGAACACAGAGTACGAGGCTGATGGGAAAGTTAGCTTTGCAGGTATTTGGTCATGAATCAAAGTATTGGGCTCACGATCACGTTGACCTGATGACGGCGCTAGAGGAAAGGTCAGAGGATCAGCAGAGTTATCCCAATTCATCCCGAGGGGAACACCAACGTCCGAGCCACGTTTCACCTGAGTTGTTGAGACGTTTCAGTCTGAACCAAAGTGGTGACCGACGGACATCGACATCCCTAAAAACACCGATACAAATCTGTCTTACGTTCTCCGGTTTTCTTTTTTTTTCTTTTCCACTTGTCAGTGACTGTTTGCCAATTTGCACACTGAGGAAGGACGTCTGCTCGAAACGTCCGTGCAGTGCATGAATAAACATTTTAGGTGGTGTGCTGTTTTATTCATGATTTTAGTGCTGGATAGTAACATGGACTGTGGCAAACAGCTTCCTTTCAACCTCCAACAAACTTGCTGCAAAATTCACCCTGATACTTAAGTGATCTGAAATGAATCTTAATGTACTATATGTTTCATCTTTAATAATCATTAATCATTGTCAAACTAACTGATACCTCATTGTCATTACCATAAACAAATGAAGCCAAGGCTGAATGATTGATAGCTTCTGTCACACACCGCTGGGATTGTTAGGGTGTTTAGAGTGGTACACTGTTTCTCAAAGTCAGCAGCATATTTGACATAAATCCTCTCTACCCTGTGATTTTCTGTAAAAAGATGTAAGGACGTGTGATGAAAACAGCTGCTAAGAACAGCATTTCTGCAGTAACAAATTAATAACTTTTAAACTTTAGTTTATGACTTGCAACGTGAAAAGCCTTCTGTTTTCTCAAATGACCTATATGTAAGTTTTTGCCATCGCTACATAGCCAGTGTTAGCATGTTTAAAGCTGTTTACTTATCAGTCTGGAAGAAACGTTGCGCGTTCAGCACCAAACTTCTTCCCTTGACTCTCCCAGAGCTGCCTCCAGCGGTGGAAAGCAGCGCCAGTGTCGACTCTTGTTTTGCTTCTGTTTTTACCACTTCCTTTCGTCCACTGAAGTTAGCATGCTAACCGGCTAGCCCTGGCCCGTCTCTCGTCTGCCCTCAGTGCAACATGGGAGGACGAAGATGTAGCTCGGCTCCGAGGACGTAGTCTAACCTCTTGTCTTGTAAACCCAACGGTGGCTGAAGCTCTTGGTGAGCGACTACCACCACCACCATCACCACCCGCTACTGGAAAGAAACCACGGTGGGGTGCAAATAAATGGCTGAATAAATAATTATTTAAAGGGATTAATAGATGTTGTCTTACCGTTGATGATAGATAACAACCCAGAGCTGCCGATTGAGGGGAAAGTCATTGTCTGAGATTCAGGTGTATTAAAACATGGTGTTTTATTCTCCTTCTTAGACGTGTTTTTTTAGCTTTTATTCGTTCAGAGTATGTTCACCGAGAGGCAACCTCTCTTTCGATCACATTCACACCTGGAAGCAAAGTACAATCCACGGTCTGATCTGCTGGCCACTGAGCAGCTCCACCGGAGCAGTTGAGGTTAGAGCTCAAGGGCACCACAGTGGTGTGGATGAGGGCTGGATAAGTGCTGCTTTTTCACTCTCCCCACCCAGGTTTAATCCTGCCAGCGACCTTCCCGTCACGAGCTTGCTCCGCTAACCTTTAGTCCACCGTTGCCCCGTTCGAGGACGACAGGGTGCATGTTCATCAAAGAGACTGAAAACTTGAAAATGTCGCTTATAAAGGATTTATAATGCGTCGAAAGTCTTATAGACCCCCGGTGCTTGGCAAATGCAGTGCTGAGAAAGGTTAATGCAGACTGAAATGATGCAAAGTCGTATGATTGGACAAATACACACATATACTGTATTTACTAAATAATTGGTCGGAAGAACCAACTGCCCGACAAGCAGCTTTGTTTATAACACGACTGAACATATTACAAATCAAAAGGATTGATTAAGAATCAAAAGTGCATCTTGTGTGGATCTCTGGGGTGGTGTCTTTCGTCGGTAGCATAGAAATACATCACCCCAGGTGGAATCAGAGCCCGGGTCAGCGGCTTAACAGGCACCCGCATCCCACTTTACGAGATGTCATGATGCCACAGTAAAGCCAGATGTCCGCAGGATCCGGCTGCTTCACGTTCTGGTTCTGCTCCAGCTCGGTGACGGTGTCGCGGTGGAGCGTCTGTTCTTCGGCAGCCTCATTTATTTTAGAGTTTAGAATTGTTTTGCTGACATCTCTCGTGTTTTACAATTTGAATGTTTGCAGCTTATTTAGGCGTGGTAACATGCTTTGTGGCTGTACTTTACTCGCTTCCTTTTGTCTGAACGTCCTGAACAGTGTATGCAGAGTAGTCTTTGTCCTCATTACAGCCGGAATTATGTATAAATTCATCTTTTTTCTCTCCGTTTTGGTCCTCCGTCCTCACCGGGCTGGAGTTTGTCTCACCACACGCTGCCCGGTGAGGGTCAGGGGTTTTGTGGCATTAAAAGCCTTTTGTCGCCTCCCGAGGTCACTCTTGAAATCGGCACAGCCAATCAAACAGTTTGGGCGCTGTCATGAATCTGTGAAGCGCAGCACAGCAGCTTGAGAGTGACTGCAGTAACAGGCAGAACTAATTTACTATTCAAATCACTGTTAAGTCACTATTTCACCGGAGAAATATGTAAATAACGAGAAACCAATCACGAGTGGGACTGTATTAAAACACAGTGGTGGTGATCACAGAGAGCAGGAGGAGCCTGAGCGGAGGTCAGGTTCTCCGTCTCACCTCTCGCCAGATGTTGGCTGGGATGCAGTGCTGTTGTTTTCCAACTGAGGATGAAGAGAAAGAGACGTAGTAGCAGGAAAGCTTTCTCCATCTCTCTCTGTCGCTCCTCCTCCGGTTTTGCTGTACAGGCCTTCAGTAACACACGCATTACTACGTCGATAGTCAATAAATGCAGGCATTTACACATTCACATGAGAAGTTAAGGCCTCGGAGACACAAGCTGCTGAGGCAAAATTAAAAAGCCAGCAGGTAAAGATACCAGGGTGGAGACTCGAGGCGTGAGCGAGACGCCGTCTTGAATTGGCAACGGATAGTCCCCTGCAGTCCTGACAGAGCCAGACATTGGCCGTGAGGTTCTGGGTTTCAATCCAAGCCCTTAAAATGTTGATTAGCTAAAGGTGAAACTTGGACGGCGTGATTCCCTCCACCCTCCACTGCATTTGTTCTCAAGTGTGACGAGATCTGAGGAGGGAAAAGAGGGAAGAATTTCTGCCACAGAGAATTAACAGTTAATGTTAAGTCTCCTTCAAACACCTCGAGCAAACAGATGGAGGAGCGCTGTCTGGACCGCTGCCCAGGTGTGAAAGTGTGTCGGGAGGCTAGCGTTGTTGGCGTCGTTATTCTAAGTCCGATTTAGTGATGTTGTCAGCCTTGCCCAAGTCAGACTTCCTTCCGTTCCTCCACTGAGAAAATGAATTTAAAAAATACCATTAAACTTGATTTGTGTGTAGGTACATATATTATGTATAAAATACTTGTATCTGATCCCAGTGATGACATTACTCAAACAAAATATATTATTCTTTCGAGCATTCCCCAAAGTAAATGGCCCATAGAACAAGAACAGAACAGTAAACAGAGGTAAACAAATATATTTCACACATTACAGATCGGTGTTGGAGCAAATGCTGAAGTCGCAGTTTACACATTACCATTCAAGCCCTTCTGTAGACAACAACCTTGACCTTGAAAAGTGCTTTGCCTGTTCATTTGGGGTTTTCGCGCCCAGGGCGGTGGGCGTGCCGCAAAGGTCGGAGGAGAGACAAAACGAGTTCCATACAAATAAGGTAGTTTCCGTAAAGTTACGCTGAGACTGAGCGCCGGGACTGTTCCCAGAAAAAAAGGGGACTGCCCTCATGTGCAAAGTCCCGCTGGCCGGTGGCGGTCAATGAACTGGGAACCGCGCAGAGTCGCGGCTGAAACTCTGTGCACGCACAAAGACAGATGTGTGCGTCCGCATTTTATTTCTCCAGATTTATAAAGGCTATTTTGATTGCCCGTATTATCATTAATTGACCACATGTACCTGTAAACCATCATCAGCGGTGGTAGGAGCAGAATGATGTAGTTTATGGCCTTGACTTTAGAAGTAGAAGAACTATCTAAACCAATAATGTTTTACTATGTAGATTCTGTCCCTCACCTAATTTTCCATCTTCACCTTGTCATATTATAATAATACGCCCCAGTTATAATGTATTCTACATACTGTGTTTTTATAACAATACTAGTTTAAGTGTGTGTAAGGGCATATGCCTGGTTCTAGCGTATATATGCATTATTGGCTTGTGTACCCAACTTTTTGATAATAAGTACTAATACAAGATGTTAGAAGATTAAGATATTACTTTATCTTAGATACAGTTAATATGTAGCCTTACAGTTCTGTATGCCGGTTTCAGAATACGGAGAAACATCTGCGGAAGTCATTCGCTTGGAACATCGAGTTAGAAACCTTGAACTGAACAAGAACTGCTGTCAGATGTGACACTTGACGGCCGAAGCGACGGCGGCAGCTGCTGCCGAAAAAACATCACAAAACGAGCAGCTTTCGGTCGGGGGGGGGGCAAAATCAGGTGGATGCGAGGGAGATGAGGTGAAATGAAACATGTCAGTTTCTGTCGCATGGTTTTTTTCCCAAGAAATGACTGGATAAAGGGCAGCACGCACTCCTGGTGCTGATGAAAGCCACTCAGACCCAAGGTTGTTGTTCAGCTGAGTGATGGGTGGAAGCAATAAGTGATTCAATATCACACCGAGAGGTAACGGTGTGGGAAAAAGTGGCAGTCATTTTCACTGTATCACCCTCAATATTTGAACATTTTCAGAATCACAGTTTATGTACCATATGTGAGGTAAGAAAAAACTAAGAATGGAGGTCACTGGTAGGAGACATGAGGACAGAGGTCAAGAGACAATACTTTTAGAGATAGTGTTGTACTTTTTCAGATGAGCAACGCACGCAGGTCCGTATTCCGAGTAACCACGAGGGGCCTCGTTTATCAAAGCATGCGTAGGACCAGTTGATAGTAACTGCCCCTACTAACAAGAAAACTGGGTTTCAGCAAGCACATTGATAAATCTCGCCTGTTCCGCATCCATCTGCTAGTGCACTTCCCGATCCCCCTAGAATAACAGGGAGGGTCAACACATCCCTGTGAGTTGCTTCTTATGAGCAAAAGTTTAAAACCAGGAAAAGATAATGGAGTACAACACATCCCAGACAGTGAGGTGAAGATGGGAAACAAATCCCATAATGCTCCTTCCTGCCGTGTTACTGCTGTTATTTTAGTCTGCCCTGTGTTGTACAACGTTTCTGCTGTCTCCACACCTCATTTGTTGCTGTATGATTAGTCTTAGACCAAGAGTGATGGTCGAGATCTCCCTACCAAGCAGGGTAGTGGGATTTACAGTTAGAAGATAATGGCCCTTTCTGTCCCACGGATACCGCATAGTGTCAGTTGTTTGCCCTTTTCGCATTTCATAGCTGAGAACCAAAGATCAAGCAGTGATGAAATTCAACTCTACTGTTAGGACACTTCTTCAAGCAGCTTATTTATACAGACAGAAAGATACAGTATTTGACCATTACTTTACATTGTGGTCAAATAAAGAACTGCAGTACCCAGAGTAGACATTGGGCACAGCACCACTTCAATGCAATTCACAGATTCTGAATTAGCTATTCAGTTGTTATATATTTAATATTTAACTTTTTCAGCTGAACAGAAATTAGACCTGTTTTAGCTAAATCAATTCAAATGTAAAAAAACTGGCATAACACAACATTAACATAACCAATCCGTTATCAATGCAGGCTGATTACAATTGAACCCCATTGACAGATCTTGTGGATCTCTCATATGAAGCCCCAGGTGCTTCCTTATTACTTAACTCTGAAAGAAATGGTCGCCTTGATTTCCAAGTAAAGCGAAAATGCCAGTTTCCATGAACCAAAGTTTCAGGCTGATCTTTTCTCACACGGTTGACGGCAGAAATGATTTGTGTGGCGGTAATTTAGGACTCGGTTTGCAGGCGATTGCACTTGTGTACCTTCAGTGAACTGTTGTCATCGTGGACTGGGTTGATGCTAAAAGTCACACTCTTTCAAACACAAGAGGAAATCAATAAATTACATACTATTAAAGTGTTTAAGCACAAAACTGTGTGTACATAAGAAAAGCCCTTTATTATTTTATTGATGTCATGAGCTTTGGTATTTAATCATTTTATCATTCTTTGCTTCAGTCAAAAAGATTTGAGTGCATTTGGAAAATTATGTTGTACTCAAATTCAGCCCTGTCCAAACCTTTTTTTTTTAAATGAATAAATAAAAACAGAGCGAAAAAGAAGATAAATGCAAGACGATCTGTGTGGATTAAGACCAGTGTAGCATGCCATAAAACAAGTCCAATATATAACCAAAAAAAAGATCACACAATACAATAAGAATCAGCAAGAGACAAAGAAAAGGCAGCAACAGTAGAGAATAAACGTAATCAACTGTAGTCAACATAAAATCATCCTCCCTGTCTCCCTCATCCCTCCCCAGCCCCCATGCCCAGGACCACACTGCCAGTAAATGCACCTCATCGCTCGGTCTGAGGCCAAACAACTCGAATCCAGCAGGAAATGAATTCATAGATCAAAAAGCTGGTAGGGAACAATATACCGTGCAGCGCTGCAGACATCTCATTTGGGTTAACAGAAACTGCAGTATGGTTCAGTGGCACCACTAATGACTAGACTGATAGTGTTGAGTTTGATGGATGGGGCCGAAAACGTAAGGATTGGATTGGTATGCAACAATAGCCTGGATTCCACTGGTGGGCCCAACGGGGCTTGGATCCAGTGTTAACTCATCATTCCTCTGACAAACCTTCTCTCAAAAGAAAATATCTGGAAATCCTTCAACATGTTGTTGCTCACAGGCAATTTGGGGGCAGTGTTAGGATTTGAAATTAGCCAGATTTGGTTGGTGCATTTGAAAGGAACAAGTACAGCCTGAACCTGTTTGTGTAGCTGCAGCCCATTCTCACCGCCTGCCAACGATTGAAGTCATTTGACAACTTAACAAGACTACGGGCTTTTACAGACCCATAGTGGGTCTGCTCTGGTCTGAAAACAATCGGTGGATGAGTTTGTTGCGTTTTTGCATCACAAAAAGCCGCGTGAGGCCGTTCGCTTGGCTCATCGGTTCCATGTGTCGGGGGCGAGAGCAAGAAAAGAAAGAAAAGGAAGAAGCTTGTCCAGGACAAGGTCCAGGACAAGCTCCTATCGCCCCAAATACTGTATCAAGAAGACCTCGATTCGTTCTCCAGCTAGCTGCTACTAACTGTTGATTTCACTCATCTGCATCCCAGTATTCCCGAGCCATTTTCCCCAAACCTTCAGGGCACTCCTTTTAGCTGATTTCAGATCGAGGTTGGATCACATTCCCATCTGAAACACTCCAGAATACCATTCGTGACCGGACTAAGACCACCTCCCCTAAGGGGTCACGGTGCCTTTTTTTGGCCCGGTTTCAGTGTTCCGATGCCATTCAGATGTGGATCAAAGTGGTGGACCACCAAACCCACATTGGCGTCCCTAGAGCCACGCCACTCGCTCAGCTACAAGTGAGACGTTAATACACGTCCGACAGTTTCCCCCGTCACCCTGAGAGCGGCTGGAGTTTAGATTATGACATTAACAAAAGTCCTCAGACACACAGGAAACAAACCTCTGTTAGTACTTGGTGATTTATAGATACTGTTCAGCCGCAGCTCGGGTGACACCCTGCAAAACCCTGTGACAGCGGACTGGTGAACGGTGACAGAACAGTTTGTGCCTCAGTGCAAAATGTTTGACTTTATGTGTGAACGGTCTGCAACCCACAGGGCGCCATTTTCCGACTCGGTTTTCTGTGGTAGCATAGCAACAGTTGCTGATCATGCGGTTCTCAGGAGAAGTCTGCCAGCTCATCAAACACACACACACACACACAAATATATACACAGCTGTCTTCCTAGGTTCTCCTATGGAACAAACAGTGTTATACTCAGTGGGCTGTAGCTGTAGAGCAGGGTTATGATTTTCTCTGCATTTGCACAGATCCTTCATATGAGAGCGTTTAGTCAAAACAGTTGAATCCCTCATTCGTATCAAGAGGCCTGTGGTGGAGAGGAACTAAGTTATACTCATTTTAATTTCAGTAATTCTAATTACGTTTCGATGATAATACTTCATCATTTTTACTTAAATGCTGTTAGGAAAGCAGGACTTTCACATGCAGTGCGGTGTTTTTGGCTGGTTTTGCTCCAGCGAGGGCTGCAGGTTGACACAGCGAAGGCTCCGGAGTCCAGCAGACATCCTACAGCTTTGTTATCAAATGACAGCAAATTGATGCTTGAGGGAATATAACTGCTGGCTTCTGCTGTTGCTGCGTGATTATTTAAAGATGTTTTCAAGCGCAGCAGCTAAGAGTTGAATTATATTTCTCTCTCCCCACCGGATACTCGCTGCTACTACTCTTAAATGTCAAGTTAAACTTTCATGACAGTACCGAGGCTTTTCATGGAAAGTAACACCAGACGTGCAGCCGTTGATCTCTTTTCCTTTCGCCAGCCATGTTCACTGCCATATATATACGTGTGATTTTTTTGTCCACCTCCCTATAAAACGTATCACTTAAACCCATGGCTTTGAATAGACTTGGTTCATGTGAATAAGCATGGCTTTAACTCTCAGCATGTTTTGCTGAATGTGTATATCGTTGGCCATAGAGGGCAGTGCCCCCAGCTGAAAATAACAGCTCCTCAAGCTCACCTACATCCCTCCTTTTCTTTCCGCCCTGCTCATCTGTTGTTGTTTTTTTTCCACTGTATTACTTGTAAGTATTTTTGTCTTCTTCTTTGTCATCCTGGTAGTTTTTTCCTCCACCTTTCCTGTCTTGAGTTTTCTTTCTGGCTCCACTGCACCTTTCCCCTTCTCTGATGAAGGCGTCGTAACTATAAAGTTTTTTGCAGTTATCAATCTTTCTTTCCAAGCGTCTTCTTTCCCGTTGCTCCTTTTGGCCTCTCCTAGATGGTTAACCTCTTCCATAACCGTATTTTCTCCTTTTTAGCTTCCTCCTCTCTCAGCCTCTCCCCTTCTTCCCATCTTTCGATCCCTCCCCTGGTGTCAGATCAGTGGTGTGGGTCAGAGCAAAGGAGGACAGAAGCCTCAAGACAGACACATTAGCACTGTTAATTGGGTTGACCCAGATGGTCCATCATGATCAGCCAAACTAAGGTTCATCTTCTACAGACACAGATACTGAAATGTCCTCAGGTGCAGTCAAAGGAATCAAAGCACCAAAAGTTTCCTAAGAGTAGCTGCAGCATGAATTTTCTTCAACAGCCGAATGGTGAAAAACAGCAAAATTACAGCACCTACCCATCTTTGAGTGTCTCCTCTTTATCAAAACGAATGCTAAAACCCATTTTAATAGAAAAGGCAACATTATAAACTACGATCTAAATGTAGTGCAGGCGTCACCGAACTTCCTGACGAAACTGAACTGAAATTCGACACTGTTCTTTTACAATGAAAATGCAGCAGTGATGTGGCCAGCTAACGTTGGTGCGGTTGGAGGAACAGAGTGTAAGTAGGTGGAGTATGGGGGGGCTTCAGAAAGAACCGAAACCAAATGAGCTTCCATCGTCCCCGTTAAAAGCTGCAGAGTTTCCAAATGTCCAGGCAGGAAAAAACAGGTCCTGTCTGCGAGATCGAATCCCCACAACGTGTTTGCAAGAGCAGATGGTTCCACGTTTGATTTTTAAGTGCATTTCTTCCTTCAGAAGACACTAAATACAGTAAATACGGTTTCCACGTCTAAATGCATCAAGTTATTTTCACATACAGAGACATGTGTTAGGGTTATGTGTTAGATAGGGAACTTAATATTTTTTCATTTTACAACAGTTCAGTAAATGTGTTTCCATTCTCCGTGTTATTTCTGGATATAGCTAACGTTGGGCCTTTATAGAAAGTCTCAACAACGGACGATTTTACAGAACTCAAATAGTGAACACAGTAGGGACGAAACATATGACTATATTCTAGCAAGACAAATCAAATTGAAAATGTCTTTTCATCCATCCATTCTCCACCGGTTCTCTGCATGTCCACACAACTGCAGCTGAATCGAAGCTCCACGTGTTGGGACTGTGGACGAAAACGGAGCACCTGGCAGAGACCTGCACAGACATGGGAAGGACATAAAAAACCTCCACACACAGAGGTTCGGGTCCATGGATGTAGGTTGTGATGGCGGCCCATTCGCTGCAGTGACAGCTGCTCGTCCTGTGCCTCCCTCGCCGCCCTTCCTACCGCGGGGCCTGTTACACGTGCACTCTGTGGCCTTTCTGTGACCGAGCCAGCTGCCCACGACTGCCAGCGCATGACTGGAGTGGAAGCAATGTCCTGGTGTGTCTCTTTGTGGACAGAAGGATTCCGATTGTCTTCAAGCAGCAGTTGTCGAATGCGTGGAACATGGCGTAATGTTCCTTGTTATATATACGTCGTAAAACCTCTTCTCCGGCTAATTCTGGATTCTTCCAACCTCATTATTCAGCCTAGACTCTCAACACACCAAATAATCAAATCGTTCCTATCACATAACATTTCTGAATAATCCTGATATATAAATAATCCATCTATGAGCTGTCACCCAACAGCTCTGATCTGCCTCACTCCTACAAATGAACCGAGATCTGTAAACGGGAAGTCACATGAACCGACAGGGAACTCACTGATTGGACAGTTCCGGTGATGTCATCCCGCATCGTCCGCAGCACGTGGACTCATTTCTTTATGAGGGCGGCAGGACGTTTTTCCTGGATCCGGCGGCATCATTGTGACTGTGGACAACATTTCATCCCTGTGACGTCCTCTGAAGCTTGGGTTTGAAGGACCTTCACACTGTGTGTCAGCTGGGCCACTGACATATTCCCATGTTAATGTATGTACATTGACTTCTTTTTAGCCCAGATAACATTTTTCATATATATATAGATATATATATGTGTGTTTATATCGATATGTACCGTCATGTTTCTATGAATCCATTTATCATCAGGTCTGTTTTTTCCGGTGTTTCCTAAAGACACGACCTTGTTAGCCTGACCGCGCGGGATGAGGGTCGTCTCACCTTTCCTGTTCTCCTCTCAATCCTCAGACGGTCCCTCAGGTCAGACCGCTGCGATTGGCTCATCGATCGGTGACAGGTCTGATGCAAACCGGCGCCGTGCAGACAAACAGTGAAGTGACAGGCGGTCGAGATGACGCATAGTTACATCAACCTCTGGGTGTAACAGCATAAACAGACGCGGAGGGTGCCGGGTAAGAGCGAGACAGGCGTGGTGAAGACAAGGAGAGGGGAAGGCAATAAAGAGGGGAGAGACGGGGGAGAGGACACTGACAGAAATGACAGCGACGAATGAAAAAGTGTAGACCTCAGGACGAACACTCGTTCCTTTGGTTGGAACATATTTAGAACACAAATGAACTAAATAACAGACAGAGCGAGGGTTAAATATAGTTCAATCAAGTGTTTTTATAATTTATTTTACTTAAAAGCACAGGAATTAACATCAGCACTGTATAACCGACACTAAAAGCTTCATTTTCCTGGGCAGGTTGAAACAAACGGGACATACAGGAAGCAGACAAAACAACATCGAGGCATATTTAAGAGCAAAGAAACCTGGTGAAAACCACGAGGGGACGGACATATACAAGCACGTCAAACAGTCAGACCCTAGCAACTACACATAAGCCCGAGTATCACAAAGATCCACAGAAGTAAAGGTGACACCAGGAACTGATCAGCCCATTAGAAGTGTGTACCACTGCATGTGCGAACTGTGGTGCAGCCTGTGTCTGCTGATGTATTTTTGTATGTTTGTCTATTTCAGTCCAATTGGAAACAAAATCACGTGACAGTTTTCGGTGTCACTCGACAGACCACTGACGATACACTTCTGTGCATATTTGATAGTCTTCGTCTGAGTGATTGGTTGCCTGATTGTTGTTACCCCCTACGGTTGTCACCCCCCCATCCCGTCTATCACCGTGTCACCACGCAGAAGTTTTGTGATGCTGAGCGATGCACAGAGGACATATTCTCAGACCGGTTAGGTGAATGTCCATCTGGTGGTGGTGGTGATGATCAGCCACGGGAGTCGACTGATTGGGCCTTTGAGCTGACAAGGCTCGGACATGTCACAGTTTCTCAAAGCCTGTCACCCGTTGCGCTTCCAAATCCAAGCACAGATGTAGATTTGATGCTCGTCCACAGACGTGCAAATCACTGCGCAGTCTTCTTTAAGCTTTTTTCTTTATGGCGGATTAATGAAGTGAATTTGTGACAGCTGGAAATGTAGTCACCTACTGCTGATGATGGAAGACCCCGGTACAGAGGGAATGTAAAGTTCAATGAAAGCAGTTTTCCAAGATCTGAGATGCATTCAGCAGAGATTCATCACTCTTAAAGGGCGGGGTGCACTGGTATAAATCATTCTGAGTGTGACATTCAACCTGAAGTGAAATATTTCTATCTTGCAGGAAGTGGTCTGTAGTAGAATGAAAGCGCCGCTTGTACATACGCCACTGACTTTTCTAATGATCATCACAAAAAACGGAACAAACCGTCTGTGCATTTTTTGTTCTAAAGCACCAGAATCAATGTCAGTTAACACTCGGGGGAGATTCAGGGGAGCATCCGGTCATAGGATTTCACCCAAAAGGTTTCAGGACACTTTTAGTGTCTGGGCACCTTTTTCTGAACGACTGTATTGTGCTGGTTCTTCCTTTAGTTTTCAATTCTACCTGCAATCATTGATGACATTTGAAAGGTAGAGTAGGTTAGAAACCAAGCACCTTGTTTCATTAATCATCAGTTATCATCTCCAGCATAAAGGAGGTGGTGGTACTTAGAGATGAACACTATGCCGCACTGGATCATGCGAGGACCTAGCCATCCCGGCACTGTCTCCTGCACATCTTCTTAAAATTCAATTTTGTCAGCCAGGTTATAAACATATGAGTAATTTCTATGTCTTTTAATTTTGTTTTTAATTTTGTTTTACACGCTGCAAATTTTAGATTTTGATCTTACAGCATGTCTGCCTGGTTCCCGTCTTGTTGGTTTCATTCCTGCAACTTCGTTTTTTAGGTCTTAAGCGCTAGTGTACGTCGGTGACGAGTGTCTGCCACGCAAAGACAGCTGAGTGTTTTAATAAAGGTCTTGTGGGATAGGACGCTCAGGCTGGCAGCAAAGATAAGGACTCAACGGTGCGGGGAGAGCAGGTGTGCGAGTCAGCAGAACCATCAGAACCAAGGTAATGTCACAAAGTCACACAGTCGGGGGAGGCAGGAGGAACCAGCTGAGCTGACTTAATGGTGGAGAAGGAGCCCACATCTGGTCAATGTGTCACTGTTGGTTAGATAATGAGGCCACAGGCAGAGAGAAGTGTGATCTGGACATGCTGGACAACTTCCCTCAACAAACATTTGGGGTAAAAGTTTCAACTTACTTTTAAAACTTTTGAATGGCACATAGCCTGAGATATTATATAAAACTAGTTTGATCCGTGAAAAGCAAAGAAAAAGAGCAAGACACAATGAAAAGGCAACACTTTTACTAAAACACCTTGACTGTGTTTAAGGCTGTTCAGTTCAGTGCAGTTATTATGAATAGTTTTACGTATATTAACAGTGAATCACTGGACTCCTCGCACGCAGGGGTTAAAGTGGACCGTACCGATCCAGAACCACGTTCCCGCACCTTCCAGACCGGCAGCGTCATACATACTAAGGTCAATGTACCGGCCTTCTCTGACAGCGTGATGATTGGCCAATCGCAACACAGTTAGGTCATGCGCGTTAACCTTCTAGACTAAGCAGTGTACAGACGACAACTAAACCGCAACAGCAAATACGTTTTGAAGGAAATGTAATTGCGACGGATCATGTTTTATATTAACTTGATAAAATGTTGTTAATTTACATATTTGGCAAGTTGTTAATAGTTGTTGATCCTGAACGTATCAGTCAAATGTTCAGAGACAACGTGTTTGATTTCCACCAGAACGTCTGATCCTGCAGCGCAACATCCACCTGTAGCGACTCCAGCTTCATTAAACTGGTTTACGGTTCTGTTCTTCATACTCTCGCAGCACCTGGTTCGGGTTCGGGAAAGATCCTGGTCTGGTTTGATACAGAAAAAGTTCACAGTGACACAACCTGTTTATTTACATTGAACCTAAACCACCGTCTTTCCTGAACCTGAACCAAAGAGCTGTTGTTGTCTGTACAACACACGGGACTCTGGATGTGGATCTGGACTCTGATCTGACAGTCGTGCACTTTGTGCGTCATCCATCCACCCCGACCACCGACTGGAGTCTCCGCAGCCGTTAATAAGTGTCATAAAAAAAAGGTTGCCTCAACCACACCTCAACGCAATCGGGCAAACGGTTTGGCAGTATATGAGCGTCATTGGTGGGGTTGCCCCTTGGTTTGTTTGTAAAAAGTCTGCAAGACCACGAGCGGGATCGGATCTTGACGGTTACACTGCAGCCACCTGAAACAAAGCACAGGTGTCACAGCACGCTTTGTGTGTACCGGTGTTGATCCCACTGTACTGAGGAGAAACAAAAGTTAGGCTTCTAGGCTTCGGCTGAACTTGTGAGTTATTCTCACCCCTCTGTCCATGGCCGGGCTGGACGGCAGGAACGATCACAGGGACCGACAACGCTTTCACAGCACAAACCCGAAGACGTCCCTCAGCGGAGAACGGGCGCGCCTCCCTGTAACCTCTACCCCTCTCTGCTCCGTCTGCTCTGAGTCTCGGTTTTACCTTCCCTCGCTCTGTCGCTCCCGTTTCTTTTTCACTCCTTTATATTCCCGTCTCTCTCTCTCTCACACGCAGACAACTCACAGCACATTGTCTCCTATAATTACAACTGAATTATCATCACGATCAAAGGCTCCATTATTACCGTTACGTCTTTGGCCTCTTAATTTATCTCTCTGTCTCTCTTTCTCTCCCCCTCTTCCTCCCTCCCCCGGTCCCCCTCTCTCTCAGCTATTATCGGCAGAGTAATTCTGGGTGATGGGAAAGACGGACGCGTACAAAGACAGAACGGGAGGGAGAGAAAGAGAAATCCCAGCCTCCGCCGTGTCCTCGCTGACAGATTGTGGCGGTAATGAATGTATGCGATTCCGCGGCACTCGCCACTCTTGGCATTTTAATTGAATTTTTTATTCCTGCACTTCAAGAGGGCCGGGAGGCACAGGGACAAGGATGACTCAGTGTGTGTGTGTGTGTTTGGAGGTGTGTATGGGCAGGTGGGTGTGGGTGTGCGTGTCTGTTCGTGACCAGGTCTGCGCCTGCTTCTGTTAAATATAGTAAGTCTGGAATTTGTAGGGGAGGAGTGACGGATGAGTCACTGCGTGTTTGTACAGTACACCCGTCCTCTGCTGCTTGTTGTCCAGGGAAGTGAATGTTTTCTAAGTCCCTCCCCCACACAGTGATTGTCCAATCATAGCTCAGCAACTGCAACCACAAGGCAAGTGAGGACGCTGACTGCCTGGCTCTTCCAGCTTTAGCCTGTTAGCATCCAAACCTGTGTCCTGGAAATGACATTATATTATGTTTCATAATATGAAACATAATCAATGGTGAGATTATGTTCACAGGCAAAGTTTTTTTTAATGATGGACGTCTCCAGGAGGTGGTTGAGGTGGAAGGAGGACGCACAGAGCACAGGACTGTCAGACCAGAGACCAGGTTCACATCCAGAGTCCCGTCTGTGGTTCAGACAACAGCAGCTCTTTGGTCCAGGTTCAGGAAAGATGGTGGATTTGGTTCAATGTAAATAAACAGGTCGTGTCACTGTGAACTTTTTCTGTATCAAACCAGACCAGGATCTTTCCCGAACCCGAACCAGGTGCTGCGAGAGTCTGAACAGAACCGTGAACCAGTTTAATGATGCTGGAGTCTCCACAGGTGGATGTTGCGCTGCAGGATCAGATATTTTGGTGGAAAACAAACACGTTGTCTCTGAACATTTGACTGATACGTTCAGTATCAGTCAAATTAATGTAAATCAACAACATTTCCTCATGATATTGATAGAAAACGTGATCTGGTTGGAATTATGTCTCCTGTTGCAGTTTAGTTGTATGGAAAGTGGATTTTTGGGAGACGGGGTTGTAGCATCACACGTGTGCAGCCATCAGGTGCAAATTTAAAAACCTTTCCAGCGTTGTCATTTGAAAAGGAGTGAGCTGGAAGCATTGAACATCAGCTGGAGAAGCTTTTTAACCCAATCGTGGACCCAACATTTTGCCAGCAACAGTTTCACGCACCAAAAACGACGGTTGTTGGCCAGAAACGAGAAGCTGCTTTCGTCTACATCTGCCTGAAATCAAGGATCCTTTGTTCCAAAAATGAATACAAGTCTCAAATGGTAAACCTGCCACTGTTACCAGTTACCTGCATAATGTGTCATGTGAGAATGGAAAGCTTAGGCACAGCAACAGTCACCAAGTAAAGGTCAGCTGCGTATCACAGGTGCGAGTGAGGCTAAACAAATCTCGCGTCTCTTTTTGAACGTGCTAGCGGCATTCATCTAGGGATGGCGACGCTGGTCAGTCAGCCAGGCGGTCCATCATACGGGTCCAGACGGAAATATCAGTTATTGGACAGACTGCCGAGAAATTTTCTAAAAGCGTCATACTTCCCATGGGATGAACTGTAATAACTGGATGGTACGCAGCAAAGGAAACCATGAAATCCTCTCATTTGAGGAGCTGGAACCTCTGCATGTTTGGCTTTTTGGCTTGAAAAGGACAGAAACAGTTGATTATTATTCATTTTCTGACGATCCATTAATCAATGAATAGGAACAACTGAAAACCAACGACCAAAACTAACCCGTTAAACAATGATGGTGTGAAGTCTCTGTAGGTGTCAAGGGTCTTAAGCTCTGATCTCATCTAAACTCCTGCTGTTTGATGTGCGCAGGGTCCATGTGCAGGCGTACGCAGGCAGAGGTGTGTGTACGTGTCTGTTTGTTTCTGCGTGTGCGTCTCAGGGTGTTGATGAAAAACATAAAAGTTATTAACACAATAAGACAGCGGCTGCTTGAGAAGCTTGAGGTAAATCTCTGACCGTTGGAGTAAATCCCACCTTTCATTTTCCACATTCGAACTTTATTTATTATCGCTGGGAGACCGGCTGCTTGGTCTCACACTAATTTGATGTGTGTGTGTGTGTGTGTGTGTGGGGGGGGGGTTTGATTGTTGTTCTGCTTCCCTCTCAGATTCACAGATTCTTTACATTTGGGGGTGATAGACAGAGTTGTTATTCCATGTTTCCCTCGCAGGGAGGGGGGGGTTGTATCTACGAGCGCTCAGCTCCTTTTTTTCTTTTTGCTCACGGCACTTCAGTGCTCCCCTCGCACATGCGGAATTACAAATACATCTGCATGTGTGCGCTCTGTGAGTGCGAGCAGGCATATTGGCATCCCCTGGTAAAGATGCGACGGAGGTGGAAACAAACACGTATGTGGCGAGCAGTGTGTCATTTGTTATATAAGCAAGATGGGGGCTCCAGTCCCACAAGTCGAGAGATACAGTCAGAGACGGGCAGGAAGAGAAATACCTTTCAGACCTGAGCACTGGGTAACTTCTGAATGACAGAGTGGCCATTTTAAGCAGTTGTCGTCGACACATCCACGGACAGAACACAGAAGCCATTAAAATGCTCTTGGGCGGAGGCGTCGGAGAGGGTGTGGAGGGATTGGGGGGGGGGGCAATAGAAACTTGAAAGTTCCTGGAGGAGAAGTAAAAGAGGAGAGGAGGAGGCGAAGAAACAACCTCTGAGGAGACACTGAGACATTAGTGTTCGCAGGGTTTTAAACTTCCGGCCTGTTTGGGGGCTCAGTGGATCAAAACTGAAACCAGGTGAAATTTCAGTGGGTTGCTGCTCAAAGCCTGAAGACTCTTGAATATTAAGGGGATTTTTTCCACAATATGAAATTGAATTGCATCTCCAAACGCCTCCTGCTGAAAGATCATGCTCCCACTGTGTGGAGTGGAGTGTGTGTGTGTGTGTGTGTATCCACGTTCATCTGCATCCGCGGGAACGTTTGTTGTGTGTTTCTTTATCGTCATCATTATTATTTGCTGGCTTCATTTCACACCAGAGACGCCCTGATCTGATCCTGAGGACCAGTACCGAGGCGTAGTTTTAATGCATCGCTGTCGGCTGATATCATAACGCTGGTCTCCTTTCTGTCGGCCGTGCTCTACACTAGGAGCCTTTCTGCTCCGTATGTGAGTGAAAAAAGGATTTGGGGGCAGCAGTGACTGACTCCGCTCCGACACGTTAACCAACATTTAGCTAAGTAGGCCTCCGGTCGTCCCTGTATCAGCAGATAAACAAAACTCACTCAACTTTTCTGGGATTGGTTTACGACCAGAGTGGCACCTCTTTACCGCGTAGCTTGTGCTACGGAAATGCTGCAGTATGCCTCAGGCGTCTTTATTTCCTAAACCAAAGTCACTCAGGTAATGCCACACAGAAGAGGTGTGTTTTTCTTCATCCAGTAGATATACAGCAGCCCACATCACACATTATGTCCCCCCCGTGTCCTTATGTCCTCCCTTGCGGAAACACCTGATCCACGCCCGGCAACCTTCTGCGAGCGTGTCAGGTGAGCGCACACACGTTTCTTTTCTGGCTGTGAGTTTTACCTTGTGCTGCAGCAGCTGATTGCTACGGTGAAAGGACGGCATTCAGCTCGGACGTGAGCAGAAAGTCCTGCTGAAACGTTACAGGTCTGACCTCCTCGGATTATGGTTGGTAACAGAAAAAGGTAGCGTGTCGTACCTGAGTCACGTGTATGTAGAGAGGTGCATGTCTGAAAGGGGCTCGAGTGTCTCAGTGCCTGTGTGTGTGTGTGTGTGTAATCATGTTTATTGTATTGAGTATACCTGCACTCGTAGGGATGTTTTTTGACATGGAGACGTGTCAACAGATGAGCTGTGAAGGGCGAATCCGTGTGTGCCTGTTAGTTCTGTATATGCCTGAGTGTGTGAATGCAGCACGTTGACCTCTGCTGATGCATCGGTGTGTGTTTTTAAATCTGCCTGTGGTTTTGCCTGTTCGAGTGTGTATATATGTGTGTGTGTGTAGTGCATCTGTGTCTGTTAGTGCCGTATGTGATCGCAGTGTGAGAGCACATATGTTGACCTCTATGCATGGATGTGTCTTTTAAAATCAAAGTGTGTGTGCACGCAAATTGCATGTTGACCTTAAGTGCACAGATTTGTGTTCTATGCCTGTGGTTTTATACAGTATGCGTGGCTGTAAGTGTGTGTGTGTGTGTGTGCAGGAATAAAAGTCTAAACGGAGGCAGAACTCTCTGCCGCTGCACTCGACTGTAGCCATAGTAACATGGGTTAAGGTGAATCTCATCGATGCGGCGGTAATGATTTGAATAGCTCGGAGGGTCACGCCTGCGCTGGATCCATCGGGGAATTTGGGACGTATTGATGTTTACACACAGTAATAGATCTCAGATTGTTATGTTGGCGGCAGACTCAAGTGTTAAAGTAGGAATTTTAATGGAAAAGTTTGACCCTCCAGTGTAAAACCGGCCTGTTTTTCAGCATCTGTCGAATCTTTTGTTTATCCTCCGCCTTGCCAGTGATGAGCTAAGGGTAGATTAACACATTAACACATCACCTGCCAGCGGCGCGCGCTTGCGCTCCTTTGATCGGCCAGTGCCGTTTGTGCCGCAACAGTTCAGCCAGAGACAACAGTTTTGGCCAAATTCCTCCACGCTTGCTCCCCCGCTGCGGAAAGACCACAGCCCGAGATTTGACGCTTGTCAGTGGTTTATAGTTATAATCTTTGATAGAGATTTCAGTCCTGGTGGATTGGTGACACCCATGGTTACCGTAGTAACAGCGAGGTGCAAGTTAACGCCACAGCGAACAGTGTTTGAACGGCTACTCTGTCATAAATCCAGTATTGGAGCAGCTGGTGCGTCTGTTTCCAGTGCAGCCAAACAAACCGGTTGTTTCAATAAAGAAGTGAGTCGATGATAATCACAACCTCCATCTGACTTCATGCCGCACACAAACTGATTCAATCGTCAACAGTTTTCACTGAAAACTACCTAGATTTGAGAGGTAGATTGGTGCAAACTGATTTTCACCCGGATTTGACGTCGCCAACCATTAGAACATTTGCACGGCAAACGGGATCCTGTTGTGGTGAAGGGCAGCTCAAAAACTATACGTCAGGAAATAGAGAGTAGAGTGAAAAAAGGAAAGAAAAGACAAACAAGCCGCTGCTAATGCCCCAGATCAGCCAGAGCTGATCCACTGACTTGTTCACTTGGAGTGGATTGAGCACAAATAATTACAGAGAGGAATCAAGAGGTAGAGTGTGACAGAGGTTCCACTAAAGAAAGGGGGGAGAAGAAAGGAAAAGGGTGAGATGGAGGGTGACTCAGGTTGAATAGATGATGGACACATCGCATCTCAGGACCTCATCTTTTATTTAACCAGAGCTGCTGCTGAGAAAGACGGAGTCGAAAAGAAGATACTGGAGGAGGAGAGAAGAGGAAGGAGGGATTAAGATTAAAAAACAAGAGAGGAAGGTAGGAGAGGGAACAAGCGGGAAGGAAATGAGAGAGAAGGAGGAAGTAGAACAAGAGCATGGGAAAGAGAGACTTGAAGAGAGGGAGACATTGATGTGAGACTCTGAGGCTGGAGTCATGCTATAAAACTGTCACCGCAGCCGTTTGATGAGCTCCCATATTTCACTTTTCTGTAGCTGCCATTCACTTATTACGCATCCTCCTCCTTTTCTGTGTTCCTCCCGCTTCTGGAGAGTCTCTTGCAGGAAGGTGACAACCTGGAGGCAAAGATCATCCCATCACAACACATTAGATTAAACAAATTACATGAAAAGGTGGTACATTCAGGGGCATAGAGATGATGGATACAAAAATGTTCTGAAACCACAGTTTCAACACTTGGGGCACTTGGGGCCAGCACAAGCAGCGTTCAGACAGTTGCCTGTCTGGGTGGTGTTGCGGTAGCATTGGGGAACAGGTGAGGGGCTCATTTAAAGTGGGCGGCTCAGAGCCAGATATTTATATTTTGCTGGACGTCAGGTCTTACTGTGTATTGACGTTACAGCAGAAAAGCCCTGCGTGTCCCGCGTTGGTCCGCTGCGTGTTCACAACTCCAGGTGGTGCTGTACAACACGCCACCGCCTCAGCTACAATGCTGATGTTGCTAGCAGCTTGATTGTTACCTTTCAGAGACTCAAACGGAGTTTTTTTGCAACAAACCTGGAAGCTGCATCTGTCAGAGCTGCTATGAGATCAGCGGTCACTGGCCTTGCCCACAAAGGCCGGCACAGCTCGGGTCAAAGTTCAACTAACTTAGCTTTGAACGTCGCAGCACACCACGCACACTACGGCGGCAGGAGTTGCACGCAAAATCTGTTGATTTTTCTGCCATAATTTGAATACGCCATTAGACTGAGGACAGACCTCTCAGTACCACATCTGTTTGTGGAGCAAAGCCTCTCTAAATACAGTACAGCAAATGTGCAACACACACAGAATAAGGTTTCCAACTATTTAAATGAAACAGCTGCTGTATGAACAGATAATAAAGTTATAATTGTTGACGAGTACTGTACATTAGTAAACACTTCATAATGCGCTTACATCTGCTTTCAGCTACATCGACATCTTCTCATCTGTTCTTTCCCCATTTAGTTGGTTGTTGTCGTCCTATGTGCTCGTCTCAGTGGCTTCTTCTTGTTGTGTGGAAAGACGTTTTTCCTCACCATCTTGAACCCATCTACTCGGGCAATATGGAGTCAAAGCAGGATGACTTCAAGAGACAAATGCTGCGAGAAATTATCCACCAGCAGGTGTGTTTGTGGTGTTGGACGTACACGTATCACATGCTTTCATCATCTCTGGTGATAATGACAGAGAGTCGGTTGTTGTGTGGGACTGAGGTGTGATAAGAGATCAGCAGAGTGTTTTTGTGTGTGAGGTCTGTAATTTCATCCATTCACAACGTTCATGACATACCCAAGTAGAAACGCTGAAAACATCCCCCATTCGCTCTGCCTTTCCTTCCTCTTTCAGGAGGACACAGCGGCATCTGTCTAACGGAGAGCAACAGTGCAGTTCCTCCTCTACCCTGCAGACGACATTATGTTACAGCATGTGCCCTAATCCCGCACCTCCAGACGTTTTTCATTCTGTAGCGATCGCCCAAGTTATGTTGTGAGAAATACTATAGTACCTTCTTTTCTTCGTCCACCCCCCAACCCTACCAGTCCTGTCAACCGGTGATATGGCTCTGATTTACCCGCTTCCTGGAGGTCCAGCCCCGTTCCGCCCCTTTATGTCCCTTCATGATGAGCCGCACAGACCTCCACTTCCTCAGCCCGTCCAGGCACCTGCGCCGTTATCGGTCCGCGCTCGTCCCAGATTTGCCTCTGAACCCGGCAAATCATCTCCTCTCATCATTCCCAGGAATCTGTCGAGGAACTGACAACTAAGCATCTCCGGAGACTCGACAACTGCTTAACAATCACGCGTAACTGTGACTCAGCAGAAGCCTTGTGACCATTTGTCCTTTTTTTTTGCCCTTTCTTCTTCTTGACTAAAGCCTTGGGGGTTTGTGAATTTTTGCTTGGTAGTGAACTGAATTGAACTGAACTGAACTGAACTGAACTGTGGTTGGGAACGCTTCCTTGTTTTGAGCTTTGTTTTGTTGGATAACCAGGAAATCACGAAGTCGAGTTTTTGTTTTTTGGTACTTTATAAACTGAACTGAGTCATATGGAAGTGGACTGGACTCTAGCTGATTTGAACTGAGTGTTTCCTTCCACTGCATGGCCATTCATTCTAAACGTGTTTGTGTTGTGAGAAGTCGCCAGGGGTCACGTTTTTCCTTGGTGGGGTTGGATTTGTACTGACTGGTCCAAACTTGGTTAAACTGCTACAATTCTCACCTGTCGCTCACACAGATACAGTCACACTGAGGCAACAGCGGGTTTGTCTCTTTCAAAATCTATTGTTTCCCCGGGAGGAGAAGATCACATGCCAAAGAACAGAGCAGCATTTAAATGCACTCACATAAGATTTCTCACATCTCACAGACTGTTTCCATTACTGTCCCCTCTATCTTTTCTTTTCAATGTCATCCGGCTATCATACGAATCTCTTCAAAAAGGAATTCAGTCCCTGAGAGAAACATGGTCTTATATAGTTAGAATTATTGAGTGAAATGTGCTTTTTCCACATGTAAATTCGACCCACTGTGTGATTCTCAAAACCCTCTACTACAGTCACCGACAGAGCTTTTAAACTATTTAATGCCTCAGTATCCATACATGTAATTTCAGTATGGTTGAGGTTTGGTGGAGGTAAAGCAACTAAACAGTTTTATTCCTGAGAGAAATATCTGACGATTAAGCAGATAAATGATGTTCGAAAACTCTGACTTTATCTGCCTGTTTGGTGCTGTACGGGTAGTTTACATTTGCCGGCTGATGAGAGGGAACCAATAGTAAAGTTGTAGGCTGTAAAAAAACAAACAAACAAACAAACAAACAAACAAAAAACAATGAGTTGAAAGATGCTAAAATGTTGTGTACAGGTTAGAAGAACTACAGTCAGTCTGTGGGTTCATCACTATGAGCGTCATCTTTTATAGTCATTTCATCCATTGTTAATATACAATATTCAAACCGGGACTGATTTTAAGGTTTTGTATCTGACTGGTGTAATTAGAGCAGCTTCAAACTTTTTTTTTCATTGTTTTTTTTTGTTTGTTTTTTTTGTTGTTTTTTTTTCGACTTTTTTCAGCGGAAACACGTAGTGAACACAGCGCTGACGTATCATCACCTTTTGTGTTGATATGTTGAACTTGTTCTCAAACAGCTGCTTATTTCCACATTCAGCTGTTACAGAGCAACGTGATCCTTCATCTGGATCTGGTGTTTATGTCACCTGATGAATCTAGGTCCAGTACTCCCTCTCTTTTAGCTCTGGTTTTGGTCTCCACCAGCTCCTGAGGGACATATTTGGCTCTTTAGCTGCTAAATGCTCCACCATGTTCAGCAGCTTCCCTGTGACTGGGTCTGTCTGCTGTTTGATGCTGAGCAGGTGGTGGACAGTGGCTCTTTACAGCTGTTTCTCTGAAAACATCTGCTTGCAGCAGCCAAAATCGAAGCTGTGAGAGCAGTGAGAGTGAACCAGATCAATAAACAGATAATCAATGAGCCGAAATTCACTGTAAAGCTCCGTGAAGCTGAGAGGAGCTGCAGGTTCAGCCGGTAACTCTCTGGAGGTTCATCACTACCACAGACACCTTTCTCACTGTCACACTGTTTTCACATTGACATTTCATACAGTGGTTTTATAAGAAATATACCGTACACAGTAGCCACTTTAAGGGTAGGGCTACAGTTAGGCTAGGGAATGACCATGGTCATGGTTAAGACAAGGCAAGCATGAATTGTTGGTCTAGGGTGGAAACCCCCAACCACCACTTCAACCTCCACACTATTACTTGCCTCCTTGCTACATGAAGGGCACACTTTGGCTCGCAGAATTATCTCACAGGAAAGTAATTCTGAGGAATATTGGGCTGTTTTGTTTTGGGGTAAACATGGCCTTCAAAAGATACTTCATTTGTTCCTCAAGTGGCAATTTAAGGCCAGTGAGTTTGCAAAAATACATACAAATTATTCAATGAAACTCATGATAACAATCTAAAAATACAAATAATAGTAATCATGTGTGGGGTCAATGATAATCTTGCATGAATTTTTGAGGAAGAGTTCAGTGTTAAGCTGTACTTGAGCTGACGTTAACATCTTGCAAAGAGTTCTTGTCCTTTTGACAAAGACTTGAAAACCAGCAAAAACAAAAATGAAAAAGTTAAAACTCTTTGAATAAAAGAGAAATAAAGACTCAACACCAAAGTGCACTCAATTTTTGTCTGTAACATTAGGAAAACATGCATAAGCACTTACAGGAGAGAAGCCTGGAGTTTGTGAAAGATGAGATTATTGTGAACAAACCAAACAGTAGTCATACTCCTTCCTCTCCTCGGCATTCTTCATCTCTGCCTGTCTTCACCCGGTTTCAATGTGTTTTCTGTACTCTTGAATGATGTGGAAATTATTAATGAAAAGCAAATCAACAAAGAGCATTTCCAAGCTCTGTAATGTATGCAGGCATACGCCCCATGTTCAGTCCAAATTTCCCTGCCACAGCAGTTCCACACTCACTCCCCGAGGGAAACTATAGAAAACACTGTAGGAAACGTTAGTGGGGATACTCCCCTTCACAGGAACTGACAAGTGCCTTTCAACACAGGAACCAAAGACTCAGTAATTGACATTTTGCAGAAATCAAGAAGACATATTTCTTTGAAAATATAAAGGGTCTGGTAAAAAAGATTATTAAAAAAAAAGAAGGGCTGCGTCAAAAGAAGATGATAAACTTCCACAATGGGATCAATAAAGTGGAGATAGAAAGGTGGATTTCAAGATTTATTCATGGTATTTCTGTTGCTCTATTGTCCTCCCTGCAATGAAATGAAATAGGTTGAATAAATCATTCAAATATGACGCTGAATATTTCATCCACTTACAGTCAAGAAAACATTTCCCTCAAAAACCAGTACATGTTAATAAAAATGGACTTTGTATTTGACATACCCAAATGGTGCATGGTGTGTGCTTTGTCAGACCGCAGTGGATTTCCCGTCACCAGTAGAAAGCTGGTCTCCTCAAATAGACCCTCCACAATAAACCCTCTGCTCGTTTACTTTCAAAGAGCCAGACAGTGTAATGAGGCAGGGTAAGCTGGCATTATTGGAGTTCTTTCAATACGGCTGGACTGTTTAACTGCCGAGAGAAAGTTCAACGTGGTACAAAAAAAAAAAAAAGAAATCCACAAATGGGAAATCAGACACTCCCAAGGGTACACTGCAAGCATGGTTTACTTTCTTAATGATAGGAGTGATGTGTTGTTTCTAGAGGCAGGGTCTGCTAAGCTAGCTGCTCTGGGTACAGCTAATGGTCCGCCAGTATGTCCTAAAGCAGTGATTACCAACCAGGGACACTTGTGCCCCCGGGGGCTACGTGGGAAGACTGTAGAGTAGCTCAACTGATTTGACTAAAGTTATATGATTTCCTTAAAACGTGTATCCACGTATTGATTCAGCCGTAATACCTGAATGATAAAACAGTTGGAAAAAAAAACAATAATAATGACAGTTCAACACTTCAAATAGTCCCAGTCACTCCCTATTTACTATGTAGTGCACTCCATTTTATTTAAGTGTGTATTGCCCTCAGGAATTCCACAGTGGAACAAAAAGACTGGTATCCTTGGCACTGCCTCCTGCCAACAATCCCACAATGCAATGCTCTGCATTTTACAGATGCTAAAATTACTGTTGTGCGTCTCTCAGTGACGAGCGAAAAATGTCGATGATTGGCCAAGTGTCCAACATCTGAAATTTCAGTGTTTCACACATCGGGAGTAATGAATGAGCGATCAAGGGAATAGTTAAAAGTAACGGATAAACAGAAACCAGGGAAAGAATGCTGAAAACAATGGGATATGGCCGCAATGCATAGCTGACCGATGGCTGACACGGCCAATGGGAACATATGCATGCAGAGATGAGTGGATGGAAGCAAAGACGGTTAATTGTATGAAAAAAACAGCTGTAACAATATGGAACCTCCAGTTGAAAGTCCATTCGAGTGAACACACGTGGAAGGTTATGGGTGGGGTCGATGAGGGGGTACGTTAGTTCACCTGAGAGCTGCGAGGGTAAATCAGGCAAAAAAAGGCTGGGAACCGCTGACGTAAAGAAATGCCGTCGTTCGGACTGTGTAGCGAGTGTGAGACAGGGATATAAGCAGTGAAGAGTCCCGCAACCTTCGAAATCGTTTCTCTACGCCAACAATCAGATGGCACGTACAGGCACCTGTCAACAGCGTATTCTTACACGTGAACAACGTGCGATGTTTAACATTTTTTGTCCCGTGGTGCTGTTGTGGCACACGAGCTCCAAATTCAAAAGCGGTAGGCAAAAAACGTGCCAGATATTTTTAACAATGGACTTGAGTTGAGAGCCAGCCTCCTGAAATAGGTCTTACACAATACCCCCATCCCATTTGCTTCAAAGAGCCAGACAGTGTAATGAGGATACCAAAATGTTTTCAGTAGCGCTGGAGTGCTGGTCCTGTGAGAGAGAGTTCCACATGATGAAACAAATCCTCCAAAATAAGGGAGACAGCAAACCTTGAGGGAAGAGTACACTCGTGGTTTTCCTCTCAAAACATGGTGATCATTTTTCTGGTTGATGCATTTGGATGTAATGAATATAAAAAGCGGGAATGTGAGTCTTTGTGTCGGGAGTTAATCAGATCGCGGTTGTCAAAGTGTTGAATTGTCTCACAGAGTGAAATGTGCAGATTCTTTTGGAAGAGTAACAACAGAAATGGAGAGTCATGCTAAATATTTCACAACAGTGGCACATATATTAGAACCCTTTTATCGGTGGAGAGAGCAGCGGCGAACCGGCAACAAAGAGCAGCCTGGGAATTTGCTGTCAAGCGACCCCAGTTTGACAAACCGCACTCGAACTGACAGAACGTGGTTGTCGATCAACTAAGCGTTAATTTTAAGGAAGAATAAGAGAACACGCACACACTAATACGTGAAACGATGAAACTCATTTTCCCAGCTTTCCCTCCCCATGTTTGTGTGTAGGGAAGTTAAGTTACTGTGACGATCACCTGACACCTAATGGAACCTAAAAACCTGCTGTCATCACCAGAACTATTGCAAATGTTAGAAAAACAGTCCACGGTCTTTAAACACAGAACCACATCAGAACCAGCAGACTCTATATTCACACTACAATATGACACAGAGCATATTATATTTACAGCAAACTCATTTCACATAGAGAACACTATACAATATCACGCAAAGCCTATAATATTCACACTGTATCACACACATCACATTATATTCACCGTGGTTTTTGTTTGTGCATGTGGCTCCGGTAGCTGGTCATCATGGATGATGGACTCTTGCGGTCCATTTGGTTGCCCTGGTTTAGGCCAGAAAACAAACACACCCAAACACAAACAATGTTTTCGTACCTGTCAGACCTACACGTACCATCTACTGAAGACAGAAAAAATCAGTTGTTAAACAGTGAAACACAACCTGCTTGTTGACCTACACTGTTTTGTCGACCTAAAATGGGAGTTGTGTGACATTTCCTGGTTTAATGTTCACAAAGCTCAGAAGTAACCAATGTTAGACACACTTTAGAGACACTAAACTAAAAGACGTTTGTGCACTGAGCCTGACTAGTTAAAGCCTGGAAGAGGTCAAACCTGCAGCGGGACTCTAGCTCTGAAACCCCAAGTTTGACCCTTTGGAGTCCAGGTTTATTTAGGATCAGGTTTGTCTTTGTTTCAAACGTGACTTACGTTTTGTCAGTTTAACAAAATAAAAAGCTGACAGGTCAAACACTTCAAGGCTGTAAAAAGTATTATTTTAAAGTATTATTTAAAGTATTTCAATCTTTATATAGAGAGACGGCAGAAAAATGTATGAATAAAACTATAATACAGTCTGTCTCCATTGTGATGGAGTGATCTAAATCCCAAATGGGTTTTGTGTCTTTTTCACTGAAAGTCTATGTTTGACTGTAAATCACTGAAAGTATTCATCATTAAAAGTTTGAATCATTTCCTTCAAAGCCGTTAATTAATGGTCAGCAGATATGAGACGGTGCTGATGAGAAGCTCCTCATCAGCACTTTCAACTGGTTTTCTCTGCTTGTCTCTACATGATAGTTAAGTTACGAACAAGTGAAGTTACGGTGAATAAAATACGACCAGTGGATTCACTGACGAACAGACAGAGTTTTCAAATTCATTTTGCTCTTTGGTCAGTTCATTGAACTAGACATGACAAGGCACCTGCTCCCTGCTCAGTCCTCTTTGACGTTTGTCCTCACCGTCGCCTGCAGACTGTTTAAATAAATCCGCTACCTCAGCACAGCCAGCGGCAGCCAGCAAAGCCTTTTTCTGTTTTGGACGCACCTTCTCTGCACCGCCGACCGCCGGCTTTCTTTTTCAGTTGTTGTTTCGCCAAGGAGTGCTAGATGCTTGAATGTGAATGAGAAAATGAGCTTCTAATCTCAGCACCAGGTTAAGTGTCAAAATTCATCATTATATTTTTGGCTTAACCGTGCTTTAGATATACCGTACTTGCTGTGGTGCATCCACACACAGTTTTCTTGCACAGTGAGGTTTCATTGCCAATTTAAGTCAAAGGTTTGAGACTTTAAGAAGGATGGTTGTGTACCGAAGAGCGATAAGTCAAAGGACCACCAAAGTCAGTAGCATTAATCATCGAGGGAACATGAATGTCTGCACAAAATTGGAGGCAATCCCTCTGATGGATGTTGAGATATTTCATAGTCTAAGTAAAAAAAACTAGCCTGTCAAGCCAGTAGGAATCATCCTCTGTGTCAAAATTCATAGCAATCCATCAAATTGTTGTTCAGACTCTTCACTCAAAGCCCCAGATGAGATTTAGCAAGTCATCATCTTATCTGATTGGAGCTCTACTTTTGCACCGGCGCATGGCGTGAAATGCTGCGGTGCGCTTGCCGTCGGGCAGTGAGCAGGTCAGCTGCTCAGCGCATTTTTGCTCCACAGTTTTTTATTCACGTTATTCAGTGAAATCACATCCACACAAACCTCCTTAAATGAAAACACAGCCCCTGACACATCGTCGTGCGGCCAAATGTTTTTTTGTGCGACTGGTGATAATGCCAGCCAGGCAGAATCAGCTGTGATCCGGGACAGCTAGCAGGCAGTCTGTGGCGACGGCCTTTCCTTCGCCCTGGTGAGTCTCTGCACAGCCGTCTGAAGGCAGCAGGTGTCTGCTCCATCTGCAGTCTCTGACAGGGGCGGCGTCGTCACCGTCAACTCACAACTACGCACGGCAGATCCTGCGGTTAAATTTTGCTCGAAAAGCAGGAGACTGTTGCGCATCGGCACAAGACTGACACGTTGGAAACATCCCTCTCCGCTAAAAACTCCCTCAGTGCTGTCTGTCCCCCTCCCCCAGCGTCTCCATTCAAAACACAGGGTAACCTGGGCAACAGCCGCGCACGTCATCCTCTTTTTAACAAGTCTGCCCAAAGTGACCTGCAGCTCTGCAGCTCTGTATTTTGACTTACCACACAGATAGACATGTTGCTGTGATCACCCACACGATGTGATAGAGACTGTTTGGTCGCTATATATCTATAATGAATCCTGATTTATTTGCCAATCATACCGGGATCACCTTCATGTCGCAGTATGGAGAGGAGGCAGGCGACTCTTTCTTCCCCAGACTGCCTGCGATCAATTCTCCACCTAAAACAGGCAGATCCACAGATTCGTGGAGCTGTGCCTTTGACAGATGTCCCGATGTTGCCTGTGTCTGAAAGCGAACAGATTGCAAAGCCTCAGCAGTCGGTGAAAGCATCAGGAACATTTTTTTCTCTCATTCAGTCTCAGATGCAAGTAACAGGATCCCAACTTGAGAGGTGTTACATAAGAGGGTTACTTTGACTTTTAATGGCAAACAAGGTAGAAAAAGCTAATTAAAATTCTTACTAAGATATTTATGTGTATGTGAGTTAAATTGGGTGAGAGAAACTGGATTAAAAGAGCAAGCAATTGAACAAAAACAAGGCCCTGAAAACATTTTATTCCCCTCATTTAAACTGATAAGCTAAGAAGTTCTTGAAACTGAAAAACACATGAAAGGTTGAGCTACATGAGATGGAAATGACTCATCTAGAATTAGCATTTTGCTTGCCTTTATTATTCATCATAAAACTGCACCGCAGTGGTTTCAGCTACGCCGGTGCAGGCGAGCTCAGATGAAGTGCAACCACGATGAAACGTCACCCCTGCTCTCAGAGGTATTCGGCTGCTAGAATGTGTTTTAATCGGAAGAATCTTCCCACCTGATTGGTTAGATTTGTGTTTTACACTTGGAGCGTTTAGCTGACATTTTCATTCAGAACTACTGGGTGCCCAGGCAATTATGAAGTATGTGATGCAAGATATCTAGATGGCCGTTTGAGGTTAAAATCTATAATATTATCCGTTCAAGTACCGTTCATGTTAAGTTCACTTTGCAGGACATGTCACATGTAAGTTAATTTTTTGACACGGGTTTTTCCTAGAAAGACAGTAATGTGACAAAATACGTCAGCAACAAGCTTTTGGTTGAGACGTCAATACTTTCCCGTAGGTGTCGGGAACATTTTTATTCTCAACTCTCTTCCTTAGACCAATGGTAAAGTTGACACTTTGGGAAATACGCTTGGTGCCTTTCTTGCTGAAAATTAGATGTTTAGATTGATACCGCTCTCGTGTATGTCCTTAAATATATGAGGGTGCAGCCAGCAGCTTGTTACCTTAGCTTAGCACGAAGACTGGAAACAGGGGAAACCAGGTAGCCTGGCTCTGTCCAAAGGAAACAAAGTGCGCCTACCAGAATCTCTTACACTCGCTGATTAACACGTTTATGCTAAGCTAAGCTAACTGGCTGTACCTTCATATTTAGAGTGGTATCAATCTGAACGTCCGACCTTCTGCAGGGAAAGTGAATAAGCCTGTTTCCCAAAATGTCAACTTTACCATCGGTCTAAGGAATAAGAAAATCAGTGCGATGGACGTCAGTGTGACAGGAAGTAACTTGAATGACCTCAAAAGCTCCAAGGAATAATTATCCGGATGATTCACACAATAACCTATGAAATGTGCCGCTATCCTGTAGTTTCATTAATTACACACTGAATGTCCCTCTGATGATTATAGCAGGGCTAAGAAAAATACAACTGCTTCCATGCCAGCCTTCATCCCCTGATTACTGACTGTAGCCTCTGTTGGAGGTGGAGGCCGACAGATTGACACGGCATCAACCCCCCACCACCCCCCACACCGTTTCCCTCGCAAGTCGCAGTTGTGGGGGGATTTGATGTTTTGATGTGAAGGCTCTAATTACAGACAGTGTATGTGACACTACCAAGCTGGCACTTTTACTGCTTTACCGTCCAACATCTGAAAACTCAGACTTGTATAGTTCTTGATTTTCCGATGTATGTATGTCTCACACCTGCTGCTGCAGTTGTCCATTAGGTGTTAGGTGCCAAAACGAACCACATATGCCAGAACAATAGTAGTAGTGGTAACGGTGAAGTCCCAGTGTGATGTGAAATTTAGGGAACAAAACAGCACCGCTAATCAACTGGAATGAAGGAGGACGTGTGCAGCTGGCTCATTAACAGTCACAGCTCATTAGGGCGCTTTAATCAAAATTCAGAAACCGTACCGGGCTGCCGACGAGTTACCAATATGGCAACGGCACAATGAGAGCAAACACAAGAGTTAAGAGTTAATACAAGTTAAAAAGCAAGTTTTGGACCTCAAGCTTTAGTTGTGTGTACGAAGCTATACTGTAGAGTGCCACTGTATGGAGACACCCTCCTCCCCCACCACCCATCCTGTCAACATGTCAGCACTTAAATATCATCTTGATGATGTGGAAGCCGAAAGCAAAAAAATCCAGCAAGCGCAAGCGCCGGAGAGGAAGGCGGTGACAGCAGCTCATTTTCCAGTTTTTAAATTAGCAATAGAAGTTTTCATTCATTGATTCTTTTTTTCCTCTCGCTGCTCTTTGCCAGTGTACACTAATTTTTGCTCCGTGTGACTTCCCCTCAGCCCATAGCCAATAATTTGTGCAACAAAATTGAAAGGATAGTTTCAGGCACAACAGGGGATTTGGGTTGGTGCGTTCCCCTCAGTGTACAGGGTGACACACAAAACAAACCATATTATAGTTTTCCCATTAATTAGTTATTTACAGACTTGGCAGGACTAAAGCTGGGTTTGTAGTCCTAGGTTCAGGGGTTAGACCGTACCTATGGCAGCACTTACCATCCGGAGCAATGTGCCACCCTAAACCACCCTGAGCCACCCTGAGCTCGGAGGTCTGTTTGGGCCAAGTACACATCCTGCCTTTAGCTGTGCAAAACAGACACTTCAATCAGCCCCCGAGGACAGAAAGTGTCTCGTGAGGCTGGGGATGAAATGCATTCTATATTTAATTTTATTTTTATCATCATCTTTGAGTTACACTTTTCCAGAAAGTGTGTGCTGGGTATGTTTTTTTTAGCACTTTTACCAATTGAAAATTTCGGATGGTTGCAGAGGGTTCGTTTAAACTTTTTCACAAACCGATCTAAAAGAAAAATTGTAGCACGTAAATGATTTAACCTCATAACCTTCTGGCTGTCCTCTTTCTCCGCACGGCCTCCGTCTTGACCTAAATGTGCGGGAACGTATGTTACTCTTCTTCCCAACAATGGCGGCTTCCGAGCTGAACGGGCTGCGTGCGTTGTTGTCAATCTGTTGCTTGATTGAACACGACAACGTCAACCGCTGCGCTGAACAGACGATAGATATCCATCTTCAGGGAGCCGATTAAACAGGTGAGGATGAATGCATGACGTATTCATCACACAGCTGTTCTTATTAGACGCGTCGGCGCACACAAACACCAGACCGTGTTAAATCGCATCCCATGTAAACAGTTGACCTGAAATCAGAATCAGAATGAAGACACGTGTGCAGGTAACCGCAGCCACTGCCATCTATACAGCCATGCTGCCAACATGGCTGAAACAGTCGCATGAAATATATTCAACTGAGATAGTAATGAGCAGGGTCGTTGAGAGACACCTCAACCAGTGTAGACGAAAAGATTGAATTTAACGGAACTGAACTAAGCCGGATTCACGCGATCAAACTCACACTGCACTTCTCCTCGTCTGTTCAGCTGCGGCGAAACATGTCAGCTCAGGTGCATGAATTAAATATCACCGCAGACCCACTGAGTTTTCAGTGAGCTACGTCCTGAATAAAAGCAAAAGTATGTTCACTTGCCTGCAATTAAGCGGGGGTTAATGGATGATCTGTGGAGACTGACGCAGGAGCGGGCAGCTAAGAAGAAAAAACCTCCCAGCTCCAGGGGGTCTTTGTTAAAATGCAGCCAATAATATACATAGGTGGTTCGGGGAACTGCAAAGCTGAGAACGAGACCGCTAGGCTTAGCCTAACAAGGGCGCACATACACAGAGGCTATAGCAAATATAAGCAAACATAAGTCCCTGCAGACAAAAAGAAAGGTCATCCGTGTTTTGAGAGAAAAGAGGGTGTTTTCTGGATTTACAGTCAGCTACAGAAATCAAAAGGCCATGTGTTGTTGCTATAGCTACAGAGACAAAGATCTCAAAGCTCCCGAGATGTGGAGGGCAGATTCTCCTCCCGGGGCTGGAACTGGGAGTTTTCTCTGTGTTTATCACACACACTCAGCCCCATGGGAGGCCCCGGGCTACCTCGGGATGGCGGTAGAATCTCTACTTCTTCGAGACAAAAGCCCGGCTATTATATTATGTAAATTTCAGATCTGTCTGTCAGACTGCTGGCGATGATTAATTGCCATCTAACCGCGAGTCACAGAGATGCAGAGCTACGATGGTACAGGAACCTTATTTATTTATTTATTTCTCCTGGCAACGGCAGATGAAATGGTGGCGATGCACAAATACACACATACAGTACATACACATGCTTTACCCTAGACACAAAAGTAGCGTTGCTCCAAATGTTCCACAGCAGAAAAATATGCTTAAATATATTACGAAAGCAACAGAAAATCACAGGATCATCATCATCATCACGGCTTGTCGGTTTACTGGGCGGTTTGGGGGAGAGTCTCTCGTGAAGAGCCGCCACTGTTTCTCAGTGAATGTGCTCACACAACGTTCGTATCTGATGAAACTGCAACAGCAAATGCGTTTTGTAGGAAACGTAATTGCGACCGGATTATATTTTTCTCATATCAGTCAATGTTCAGAGACAACGTGTTTGTTTTCCACCAAAGCGTCTGATCCTGCAGCGCAACATCCACCTGTAGAGACTCCAGCATCATTAAACTGGTTTATGGTTCTGTTCCTCAGACTCTCGCAGCACCTGGTCTGGGTTCGGGTAGGATCCTGGTCTGGTTTACTACAGAAAGTTTCACAGTAACTTCAGACACAACCTGTTTATTTACATTGAACCAAAACCACCATCTTTGCTAAAGCTTAACCAGAGAGCTGTTGTTGTCTGTACAACACACAGGGGACTGGATGTGGACCTGGTCTCTGGTCTGTCAGTCCTGCGCTTTGTACGTGGTCCATCCACCCCGACCACCTCCTGGAGACTCTGCAGCCGTTAATAAATGTAGCGCTTCATTCCTTCAAAAATACACTGCCTCTAGACATAATCCAGCCATATATGAACTGAATTCTTTGGAGACAGGGTTGGCTCTCATGTGCTTCTATCGACCAATCACTGACCTGCGCCGTCAGTCCGGGGAACTCCTTCCCCTGTGTCTTTATTCCACATCATTTGACTCCTATAATTAAGTTTCGCTCTCTCTCTAAATAGTTTGACAGAGCGAGATCATTTCAGTGTCTGGATCCTGTCACGACACTGCAGTTCCACAGACGATACAACAGCCTTCGTAAAACGGTTTTGAAATCAGACCTAGAATTAGATTCACACAGATGAGACGATAGCAGCTTGGAAAATAATTTTGGCTCATGATAAAGCTGGTTTCAGGCAGTTAAGTCTGACTTGATTGTGTAATGTGACTCATTTTTGAAAATCTTGTATATGTTTAAATAGTTACGTTATTTTGTCACAGATATGCAGATTAATGCATGATATAATCTGGCAACATCTAACCATTTCTCAAACAGGCTTTAGCTACTTATCATGGAAAATAGTTGGCAACTTTGCTGGGAGCGCTCCCACAAACAAAGCTCATGGAAGAGAGGATAAGAATATGAAAGTGTTCTTGCGTGAGGCCCTTTGTGTTGATACGATAGTGAATTGAGCTATTCCACTGGTTTCATCAACTCTCTAAACACGCCTGTAATCCGATGCTGCTGTTCACACACAGATGTATCCAGAGGTTGACGTGGGATTTGGCAGGTGGGGGAGCGAGATCCAGCGTAGCTGGGGGGAGGGGCGGGTAGCACACTGAGTGACAGGCACACAGAGAGGGCCGGTACAGTCTTGGTGGATTTTCTGATGGTCCACCAGCCCACTAATGCAGCGGCCCACTGGGATCTGTCCCGGTAAACCCGATGGCCAGTCCGACTATGGATCGGAACCATAGACTGTACATATAAAAATGGAAAAAGGAAGTGTGTCGAGTGTGGCGGCGGGGCCGCGGGGTGACATTATTTCTGATTCGTTGAGTGAGTACCTCCATGGCATCAGCTGGAGGAAACATCAGGCTGCCGCACACGAAAAATGAACTCCCTTGACATTATTGTCTATGAAATTGCCAGTCAGATTCTTTTAGGCCTCCTTGTCAACCGAAGGTGCCGGATTGAACCCCCAGACGCATCAATACAAGCACAGACCTCCAGCAGCTTTCCTCTGTGAGCGATCCAGGTGCGTGTGATCCACATCTGCTGAGTCTACAGCAGGCCCTGTGGCTCTGTCTGAGCTCCGTGGACAGCGGAGGAGAGCAGAGTCTGCGGTGTTGCCTGGGAAATGACAAGAGGACAGATGCAGGCTTATGTCAGGTAGGCTTGGAGTTGACCTTCAGATGGGAACCAGGGTAGTTGCCCGGGCAGTGGTTGGCATGCGCTCATGCTCGTTTATATGTATGCATGCATACAGAAGTGCACATAAGCCAAAATTTCATGCTCACACACTTGCAAGTGAGTCACCAGTATTAAATATACAATAAATATCTGTAAACACTCTAAAACTGAGTCTTAATTGAAGACTTTGCTGATCACATCGGTATGATGATCAGTACGTTGCCTTGTATGACTCCTATTCCCTCTCACAATCTGTTCCTGGCCTTTTCATCAAGTCCTGATGTCACATAAACTCTTTGTACAGTTCTAAAGAACACGGGCTTTGACCCCTAGACGACAGCGTTTAGCCCCACTAGCGCTGTGGCTCTAGGAACAGCAACACGGGTCGGTCGGTCCACCACTCGGAAATATCTCAACGACTATTTGCTTGATTGTCATGTAATTTTGTAGAGCCATTCATAGTTCCCAGTGGAGCCTGTTGACCGTTCCTGAAAACCTAACGACCTTCCCATCAGCCTCAGCTGTGCTGCTGTGTGCTTTGTGCTAATTAGCTAATGTTGGCGTGCTAACACGCTAAACTAAGACGGTGGTCATACATTACACCTGCTGACCATCACCATCTTAGCAATGTCGGTGATGTTAGCATATAGATCAAAGCGCCCCTGTGACTAAGTGTGTTTAAACAATACCGCGTAAAACTACCACTGGCCCAGTTCACCTGTCCCATGTACATCCACTGATGTTAGTTTTGGCACTTAAAGCTGTGTAAGTTGATTTTTAGACACTAGGGGGCAGAGACTCCCAAACAGGCCGACAGGACACACAGCGCTGACATACAGTGCGATCGCCGGTGAGTTACTGTGAACAACACGCCAGCAAACGATCTTCCCCACATCCAGCGCTCATGAAGCAGAAGCATCACTCACGGGCCTTTAAGCTCAGGCTCGGTCTCCAGCGTCTGCAGAGATCAAAATATCCGCATCTACAGTGGCCTCAGAAAGTTTGCAGGCCCCTTCGCTTTCTGCTCACGTTGCTGTGTTGTAGATTTCATTTTAAATAGATAAAATCGCCAATGAGCCAATGAGTCTACACTCAATAACCCATAATGGCAAAGTGAGGACATACTTTTAGAAATGCTGAAAGATTTCAGTTTTTAATTTTCAATAGACTTCGTCATTATGGGTTACTGAGTGTAGACTGATGGGGAAAATGGCAGTTTTATCCATCTGAAATAAAATCTACAACCCAGTAAAGTGTGAAACAGTGAGGGGGTGTGAATACTCGCTGAAGCGACCGTGTATTTGCTTGTAGTTGTCGGATTTTCTCCATGCACTAGCTGCTACCTTTGTCTATTTGCCGTTTGATACTAGGCAGGAGGAATAAATCTGCCTTATGCTGGTGAGAACAGTGAGACTGATCCAAAGAGTAAATGTAATTGTAAAAGCACAACAAAAAGAAGCTAATAGGCTCCGTGGAGCTGCAGAGTTGGTAATTAATTGTCTGTGGGTTTATCAATATAAATGACCCCTTTTCACATTTAATGTCATCATTTTATTCAGTGTTCACATGAAAACAATGTCAACACAGTTGATGTTTCTACTTCATGCGTATTCAGCGATTTATCTTTTCCTTTGTTTGGAAGATTTGTTCTCACGGAAGAGAACAACTGAGTGCACTTTCTCGCCAAGTTTAAATGATTGCTTATTTCCATGGCAAATTATCTGTGTGCATTCGAGTGTGCGGTTTCCAAATTATTGACTGATGTTCGCAGCCAACAAGCCCTGGTGTCGTGGCTTGAATACAGACAACCAACCAAAGGAGGGATTCACTCTGCACTGAATGTAAATGGAAGGGAATCGCCTGCCTAACAGCCCTGCTGGAGACGATCTCCGTTCCATCTCCATCTCTGTCTTAACACATTCAGACAGGGAACGGAAGACGGAATATGACTCTACCGTTCGCTGAAGTGGGCTTGCAGCAGGTTATTTTGAGGCACTGGCAGAGTTGGAGGGAATACACCTTTCAGTAAGACAGTAAGTCCTTCCAACCTGCTTCTGAGTCCGTAGATAAGACGCCAACAAAGAAACCAATCATGTGTCAGCGGCAATAAGGGTTGATACGGTCAACACTAAGACTTTGGTTGCAGCCGGCTGCTCTGTCAGTCCTTGTTTCAGTGTGATAGGGAAGTTCTTAAGGGAAAAAAATATAAATAACATTTATGACATTTAGACTTTTTTTTTTTAAGGAAAGTGGTATGTGATACAGCTGGGACTAAGACAGCAGAGCTAAATCTGAGATCAGAAATCATGGGCCCATCCTGCTACGGAGGGGAAAGCTGCTTACACTTGCATCAGGCTTTTATTCACAACTTCAAGTATGGTAGTAATAAAATTGCTTTATGAATGGATGCTAATTGATTTCAGAAAGAAAACAATAAAGATGCCTCTGTAGAGACAAGGATGTGGTTATCCTAATGAGACATTACCTCCAGGAGCTTGTGAACTTTTAATGAAGTGACATTCACACATAATATTTCAGTGCTTTGTCTACAGCTAAAAAAATAAGTTAGGAGAGATAGCCCGAGCTATTAACTTTATAATGAGCTCTTGTGGAGGGCTGGAGCCGTGCTGAACTGCAGGTAACAGTCTGAACCACCAGCAGACTGAATGTACCACTGAACCGAAGACAGGCAGAATCAGCGCTGGACGTCACGGCCGTCCCTCACAACAGAAATTCAAACTTTGAAGAAACTGAGCAAACTACGCAGTCAGTGACTACGAATCTTTTAACGGAACTGAATGACGCATCAGCCAAATCATTCATAACTTCCACCTCTGGTTGAATGTCACTGTCGCCTACATCTCATCGCTGCGGTCGCCTATTTCCTGGCTCCACGGTGGTAGAACAAGCTCCCGACTAATAACCCACCTTTTCTGACTACATCTAAACCCTGGCTAGCATTTACTCTTTTCTCATAAAAAAACCCCAAAACTGAACATGGATTTAGTCTTTTGTTTAAAAGGGAAACACTCGCGCTTGTGAGGAATGTAATGTACTGAAGACACAGTGTCGACATCATATAGTTTTTCCACCAGAGAGCACGGAAAGTTTATTTTTACTGTGTACAATGTGCCCCTCAGTATGTACTGTGTCTTAGTCACAATTTAATAAGATCGTGATAAATAAATGTCAGGCGTTAAAAATGTGTTTTATTATGTGTGTATGTTGGAAAAGAAATACTACAGATAAGTTATGATGTGATTTTTCAAACGTCCAAATATTGATATTAGTATTGGCCTCAAAAATCTGGTGCAGATGAAGATGAAGAAAGCATCAGCACATATTCACTTCCAGGCAGCTGATTTCTGCAGATGTGGCCCTAAAAGGCCAGAATCCTTAAATCTGAGGATCTGAACCATGGACTTGTTTACAAAGTGTCCTGACCACTGTGAAGACAAATCCTGCGTCTTTCTTTGTCTGTCCTTCCATCAGTACAGATGATGAAAGAGAGAAAGGTTCCGGTGTAGTACAGCTCCGTATGCTCTGCAAATAACATTGACTGTGTCCCTGGCTTTAAAAGACGTACGGTTGGCAGCTGCAATCACATTAAGCAGTACAGTGTGCATTCCCCGCATTCACAAAGAAAGATCCCATTTCACATGGTTTCACATTCAGATCCAGTGTTACAGAAAAAAACATCAGCATTGCTTTATTTCATCCCCACGTAGACTGATGTAACAGGGTTCTGTTTGATTTACTACTGTAGTCGTTACCCTTTCAGTTGTCTGAAGGCTCAGATTTATGCTTCTGTAAACCTTTGAACACATTTTCACTGACGATAACTGATTCCTTTGGAATTGTGTTAATGACTTATATTGTACGGTATTAGCTCTGCCCTGAAAGACAGAACGGAGTATTCTGAGTCCAATGTCTAACACGTAATAATAATAATTAAATGAGGTGTATGGTGAAAGTTTTCTGGTAGTTAGAAGTAAAAATTATTCTAAGTAATTATAATATAATCTATTATGCTGACAAACCAAAATGATGCATTTGAAAGGAGTTTTTGATTCCCATTATTCAGCGGAATAATTAGAGTTTTAAAAGATCCACTTGACTTGTCCCAGCACATTAGACGATACCGATGCTAGGACAGCAACTAGAAGAAGGTCTTTGGCCCATGTCAGGTCTCGTGTCCTGAGCACTGTAGTCTTAGTTTTTACATCCGAGCTTGATCTCCACATCAGCTCCACAGTAACGGCAGTAGGACAAGATTGTAGGCTCAGCAGCCATCTGCTTCCTGCTTTACAGGGACCCTCTTCGACCCCGATGGACCTCAGCAGAATGTCAATTAGGAAGGAAGCAAATTGATGCCCGTGAAATGGTCACAGATGGGAGCGGCAAAATCAAGTGGACGTCCAGCTGATATAACGGATTGGTATAATTACTGTTTCTTTTTCCCGTAGATTGAGTGCCTTTTTTGTGGAAATGAAAATTTCTTGCATAATTAACCAATCTTGTTTGTTGTTAATAACATTCCTTACAGTCTTTTTATTCCACAATAGAGGTGTATCTAAAACAGTCCTGTCCAAAAGCACCAGAAACTGCTTCAGTTTTTCCTCTTGGGAACTGGACATGTGCCGTTTATTTATCCACAGTGGAGTGGGACTTTATGTGCATGGCTCATACTAACATATGCAGAGTCCCATCACCAGAGGAAACATATTGGACTGGCATATGATTTCCCTGAGCAGGCTCCTAAAAACACTAATGGGAAATAATGAAAATATTACATTTCCTTTCTATTTCAACAGTGTTGTTGGATGGAATTCAGGGATGAATTGATGAGAGTCAGAGACATCCGCCTTGACGAAACCACACTTTAAAAGTGCAGCTACAGAGAAAATATGAAAGGGCAATATAGAAAACAATATAGGAAACCATCTTGCACCGCTCAGAAGCTGGGGGGCCTGATGTGTCTCACTGAGGAATCTCACTATGCAGAGCCCAACAACACCCCGAGGCAAAATAAAGTTTAAAGAGATAGAGCTTTACTATTTCAGCTTAAACTGTCAGCTTGGTAAAAGCCCTTCTGTCAAAAGCCTTCTACTGTGGCTGAAAACTGTAAAGAATCACATGTCGCTGGGTTGAATCTCTGTTGTTGTTTTTTTCTTTCTTTTTATTCCGATCGTCTGGAAGATGCAGAGCTTTGGTCGTGGACAGAGCAGAGTGCTGCAGTGAACCCGGCTGTTCTCTCACCGACAGGATGAGTGGACCAAAATAATACCATGGAAAAACACCAAAACACAACACAGAGAGAAGCACCAGCGTTCAGAGAAAAAAACGCCTTTCCACTACTTTAACTCTGCCTTGTCCCAGATGGGAGTGTAAGGGAAACAAAATTCCTTTCCACAGAATGATATGAATGATAAAGTGGGCGTAATATCCAGTGGAAGAGAAGTGAGTTGAATTGCACCTGCTGAATCATAAATAGAGATATAAAACATAATAATAAACAACATGCCAAGAGCTTCCTGAATAGATATGAGGTAGCAGACTCAACTTCAAACTCAATTTTTTCCCCCCGACTTCCTCTCATCAGACATAATACATCAGAATTGATTTTTGTGTGTAGGCTGATGGAACCTAATAAGGTTTTGTGATGCTGATGGTAAATTCATGTGCAGGTGTATAAACTAGAATCAGGTCCAGGGGCCGTTTTCGTAAAAACATCCTGAGGCTAAAAGTAGATCCTGACAGGCAGACAGGCAGGCAGACAGGCAGGCAGGCAGACAGGCAGGCAGGCAGGCAGGCAGACAGGCAGGCAGACAGGCAGGCAGGCAGGCAGGCTGACAGGCAGGCTGACAGGCAGGCAGGCAGGCAGGTAGGCAGGCTGACAGGCAGGCTGACAGGCAGGCAGGCAGGCAGGCAGGCAGGCAGGCAGGTAGGCAGGCTGACAGACAGGCAGGCAGGCAAACAGGCAGGCAGACAGGCAGACTGACAGACTGACAGACTGACAGACAGGCAGACAGGCAGGAAGGCAGGCAGGTAGACAGGCAGGCAGGCAGGCAGGCAGGCTGACAGAGAGGCAGGCAGGCAGGCAGACAGGCAGACAGGCAGACAGACAGGCAGACAGGCAGACAGGCAGACAGGCAGGCAGGCAGGCAGACAGGCAGGCAGGCAGGCAGGCTGACAGGCAGGCTGACAGGCAGGCAGGCAGGCAGGCAGGCAGGCAGGCAGACTGAGAGACAGACAGGCAGACAGGCAGACAGGCAGGCAGGTAGGCAGGCAGGCAGACAGGCAGGCAGGCTGACAGAAAGGCAGGCAGGCAGGCAGGCAGGCAGGCAGACAGGCAGACAGACAGGCAGGCAGGCAGACAGGCAGACAGACAGCAGGCAGACAGGCTGAGACAAGGCAGGCAGTGAGAAACAGACAGGTTTTTAAGCAGCGTCAAAGATTTCATATATGAACCGAAGTAAAACATTGACTTGTCCAGTGGATTTCATCTGGCATCAGACGCCACCTACATGTTGATACCATGACATTTTTTTCCAGTTGACCAGACAAAGCTTCATTCTTCGATGGTTTAATTCTACCTTTTGTGCCAGTTTTACCGCTTTATCCAGCGATGGCCACGAAATCACCTCTTTTTCAACTGCATTTTCCAGTGTCCCTTTAATTGAGAGTTGAGCAAACTTTCATCTCTGGTGTTACTAGATAGCTCTACTTTATTGGTGAGCTAACTGTATCCTTATGAACCTGAAATCATGATTAAACAAGCTCATTACTGTCCTTTTTACAAAATACTGCTGACTGGCTGTGAGCAGGTCTCGGTGGCTCTGGAGTCATTTGGACATTTAACTTCTGACTGGATTTATTGCTAAAATACTTTTTGGAATGCTGTTAGTGAAAAACTTCGGACTCTTGAAGTTAGGACTTTTTTTTAGATTTAGATTTTTAGGAGTTTCTCCTAAATAAACCAGGTAGGACTTACTTTCCGCTTTAAGATGTTTTGTGGATATTGACCCACAGGACTCCTGCGTCCCTAATTCCTGAGTCGACTTGATTGCGGGCTGGTTAATAAGCAGCTCTTAGTTAGAAACCTTTAGCACCGTTTAGGAGGACTCAAACCCCTGATTTAAGAGGGTGGATCCTAAAAGAAGATATGCAGAATAAGCAGAATGTTCATCTCACGACGCAAGCTGGTGATGTTACAGACAGAAGTGTGCGTTGTGCTGCTTGCTAGAGTTCAGTGAGGAGACTCGGTCGGTTTGTTTGGTGGGTCGAGCAGCTGATGGGTTATTTTTTGGGCTGGGGACACTGTAGACAGAGGTGTTTTTTGTTTTGTTTTGTTTTTTTTGCCAAAGTCAGACAGCTGAAGAAGATTGTTTGGTGGCTCAGGTGAACTGATCGTGTTGTTAGCTGGTGATTTTGCAGACAGAAGTGAATATAGCTTGGTTCAGAGGGCTCTGCTGAGTGTGTGTGTGCATGTCCGTAAAGAGAGAGGGTGTTTCTCCTGAGTCGTCTCAGTGTCGTGGGCCAAACTCAACCAAACAGCAGTCGCTGAGAAGAAGCCCACCTGACGACACAGTCAACTGACTGAACTCTTGCACTCAAACACGACTTGATATCGAAATTATTTTCTTTTCTCTTTGGTAAGACAGGTCAAGAGACAGGACTCATGCATGGAAAAGTTTCTGCTACCAGAGGAGCTGCTAATAAGTGGCTCTTTGTAGGACTGGTGGAGCGGCTTTATAACCTTAGACCCTCAGTTACCCAGCGGTCCTGATGGAGCAGCTGCTCTTTTCTTGGGCGACTTTACACAAGATCTTTCGGGATGTCTCGAGGGTTTGTGTCTGAACTCTGAACTTCTGCCGAGCGACGGATGAACCAGTCATAATCGCTGATCCGGGCCCAGAGGTCGATGGACAAGCGAGTGTCATCCTGAAACAAAATAAAAGAGGCGTCACTGGAAGGGGAAAAAAGACTGAAAAAAACAAACGAAAGAAAAAAGCCAGCCGGCAAATAGATGCTCATTAAAACATACTTTTAGAATGGAGTTTAATACTAATAAACAGATACAGTGTTCATTCATTTCAGTGGCTGCTGATTTATTTGGATTTCATCGCTTATTCATTTATTTCACTGTCGTTTATTGATTTAATGTATTCATTATTTATCAACAGCACTATGACCCATCTAGCCTTCGGTAGGGTTCAGCTGGCGGCTACGGGCTAGACGAGTGGAACCAGATAAAAACAGTGATGGCTGTCACTGAGTGGGTCGTGGCATTCGGAGGACACTGCCTGTCCAGCCAGTGTAGTCTGGCCTGAGGCAGGGACACACACCGGGACTGTATCTGAACAGACGGGATCAGGTTGGACCGGGTCTGGTACGGTCTGGGTCAGCTGGTGCTGATGAAGCAGGTGAAACATACGGCATGTTAGATGTAAAGACTTCTCATAAAGATTTGTTCAAACATGTTTCATGTTATGCCAATGATGGCGTCAGTGGGCTGGCCCAGTCACATCCTCAAGCCCCTCCCCCTTCGGTCTACCTGCCTTCATAACCAGCGCACCTGAATCAATCAATCAATCAATCAATCAAATAAATAAATAAATAAAATTAAATACAATAAAAATAAAATAAAATAAAATAAAGTGCCAAAGTGGACGAAACGCTGGGGAGTAGCAGATAAAGTGCGGGCCAAAAAAAAAGAAAAAAAAGCTCTTCAGGCAGATGCTACCTCATATGTTTGTGGCAGGACCTTCTTCAGCACCCCTAGCCGATGATGATGATGATGATGATGATGATGATGATGATGATGATGATGATGATGATGATGGCACAGTGAGGAGGCAGAGGCAGTAGAACTGGCGGTAAGCCGGAGCTAACAACGGGCAGACTGCCTGAGTCAACATGATGATGATGATCATGGTTAGCATTAGGCTATGCTACACTGGAGCCCATTAAGATCCACTTGGTGACACTGAGCAAAAACCTGCTGGCGGAGAACAACCTAGCCGCAAAGTTATGGTGACAACAGTACAATAAAACAAACTCTGCACACTCTGCTCCGCCTCAGGTGTAGTTTGCTAGCTAGCTAGCTAGCTAGTTAGTTATAAAGTTATCGTTACGAGGTCCCAGTGGCTAACACAGTTTGTAGACGTTTGCTAGCGGCTAGCTAGCGAGCTAGCTGTCTGTGTGTGTATGATTTCCCTGGTGAGCTAAAAATATCTTTCAGTGCGGCTCAGATACGTTGTCTGATTGGAAGCACGTCGTTATTTGGTCGGCCTCCATTCATCAGCATTAACAGTGAGTCAGCTGGCAGCGGTTGTTGTTTTGTTCATTTATTTATCAGGCTGTAGGCTAACGCTGCTCTCCGGGGACCTGGGAATAAAAACGTGTTTGGGAGCCAGCTTTTGTGTGGGTGTTGCTGGGCAACATACAGAAATGAAATCGAGACGTCCCTTTTTTTAATTTATTTTTTAAATAACAATTTGTCTATTACCTGTATTGTATTGTCTTGTCAGTGCAGCTTTTTTTGCACTTCTTTATCAGGAAATCCAGTAATTCTGGACTTGATTGTATCATTATGTTATTAGTTATAGTTACTGAGAAAGCTGCTCTTGTAGCCTAATAATGTAGATGAAATAACCCCCCCCCCCCCTCTCCCCTTACAGGACGCCTTCACATGTTTGTTAAAGGGTACATCGAAGGGAGTCCACCCGATTCCTTTTTGACTCGGTGAGTTTACAGTTCATGCAATGCTACCTTGTCTGGAAAACACCCATCATCTGATTAGTTATTTATCATGTCTGTTTTCTCTCTCTCTCCCTCTCACACACAGGATTCCATCGCTTGTCTCAGGATTCATCAGTGAATTAATCAGAGTGGAGTATACAGTTTCACAACGCCACTTTTTGAAGGTATCTATCATGTTTCCATCTGTAAACATTCCTTGATTCTGTTTTTAGGGATTGGCACGGTTGGTGTACATATTCAGGGGAGCGCCGAGATGGGTGCTGTGTGATCGATTGTGGTGGGCTGGCCTGGGCCAAAATGCCAGGACCCATTTTTTGTCCCAGTAGATAAACAGCTTTACTTTAAGTTATTTTCATTTCACAAAGTTCACTCAGCTCCAGGTCCCTCTGCAGTCTCTGCAGTCCTACGTCTCTCCATCCATCACAAAACTCTGTGCTTCTTTGCTCCTCTTTTGGCCTCTTCAGCAGAAATGTCTCTGCATAGAAACAGAACAACCTGCTGGTTTTCTTCGTACAAGAACACGTGTGGCAGTCGCTGTTCTCCGCGGATTTTCGGGGTCGTCTACCTCCAGCGCGCACCAGTGGTTACTGAGCAGTGGTTCAGTGGGATGTCTAGTGGATCTACTCAGTCGTAAGGTTTATGCTCCTACCTGACTGTCAGAGACGAAAAGATCTGTGCGAGTTGGTGGAAACAACCTTGATGTGTGGTTTGTCCAGTCTTTGTAGCTTTCAGCTCGTCTGTAGGTTTGTCCCAAGATTAAGCAGATACAATGCAGACATAAGGCCACGGTCAAGGACAAGCTGCCGAGTATCAGCTCCTTGTTTGGGTGAGAGTAGGATTCAAGCAGTTTAAAGGTTCATTAAGTCGGGCCTAGAGTATGGCGTTAACTGTCTGAGCCTGATACCTATTGGAAGGTCTAATGAGAGGTCAATACATCATTTAGCATGAATACGGGGCTTCCACAGGAATGCTCACCCAAATTTAAGCACAGTCTCCTGTGCGTACATTAGGTGCTGTTGATTCACACATTTTTCAGAGATCAAGTAGTCACGTAATATAATTGATTCCAGATCAAGTAGTCCAGATTGGCCCAGATATAATGACCCTGATCATGAGACGTAAAAGTGAAACATTAAATACTTCCATTAAAGGAGATGCTAAATCCCACATTTGTGTAACCCGTCTATCATTCACACACTCACTCACTCTCCTGACAGGCTCAAAATTATTTTCTCTGCGGGTTGGAATTTTTCAGACTTTTTTTGAGCTCCTCATCTGTGACAGTTTGACAGATGATTCGGTCTGTTTCTGTAGGCGTGATTGGGAGACGCTTTTGACTTGTTTCGACAAAACATTTTAAGGTCTGACTACCTTCAAAAGAGACACCGCTGTATAAATGGTCTTGAGGAAACTTGCTAGGCCAGCAACAAATAACCATTAATCAACGCTCTCTGAAGGGGACATTTTCCATTCAAAAACAATATCTAATGTTGTGAATAGTATGTAATTATCTAGTTCTTGAATATAATAAAACCATTCATTTTTTTAATCATTTTATTCAGGCTAATAGTGTATCTTTAGAATACCATCTTCCATATCGCCACCATAGACTTACAGATAATAGTCGTAAACACGAGTGGATGTTTTTAAAGACCTCAGACATTATTTTAATACAGTACCACCAGTGCACTTTGGGGTTCAGTGTCTGGCTAATAGTTGCTTTGAGAGTTTTTGACGGCGGTACAGATGTAACATCAGTTGCCCCCTCCTCACTGGACGGTTATTTGGACTCCCCCTCCCTCTTGGTACCAGCAGCCAACCCATCAACCTGTCGCCTGTCTCCAACCGGGCTGCTTCTGGTGTCAAAAGAGGCTAATAATTCAAATGATTCCGCATCCTTTGCAGTGGAATTGCTTAAAGCAGGGATCATAATGCAATCTTTGATTTAATGTCATCCCGCAACTGTTCGTCTTCCAGCAGTATTTTTCATCAGCAAGAAGACTTGTGACTCAGACTGTTTGGCTAATATTGTCAGCGGTAAAATGAACTCTGCCTCTCTACGTGGGCACTTTGGGCAACAGATATGGTAGATTAAGTAAGAAAATATCTGCTGCATAAATGGAAATAATAAATCATAAACTGTTGCTTAAGTCCTTTCTGACAATGGCGAAAGCAATCCACACGCTAAGCAAGATGTAGCCCAGAGCCCTTCAATTAACTGAAATGGGCTGTGTGCATTTAATAATGTATTTAAACAGCCACTTTTCCACCCTCAGCTATTGCGCTCAGGTCTTACTGACACCACACTGATTTTTAATGTCATAATGTTAAAGCTGCTCATTGCACTTACCCTGGAGGAAGAGGAAGATACTGTAAGAACATCTTAGAGGAGAGCAAGTGTTGATTCGCATGAGTCAGTGTATGAGCAGAATGAGTAATAATGATGGTATTAAAAATGATAAAAAGCAGCAGCAGCAGTGGAGGAGAGAGAGAAGTCTTTCAGCTCGGAGTCATTCAAACTGTCAGTCACAGTGGAGTAGAGTTCCAGGGTTGTGGTACTTGGTGCTAAAAGGGGAAATCTGAGTCCTCCACTTTTATTCCTACTCACAAACTCAGGAATAAAAGCTATTTCTCAAGTTTCTTTTGAGCCATACATATGAGCACACATCTTTAAAAAACAAACCAAAACATGTTCTGCAGTGAATGTACAAAATATTGTTAGTCCTGGAGATCAACAAAACATCAGCATTAGCAGTATGATCCAGACCAGGGTAGTTTGAGCCGGGTTTTTGCATTTTTCCTTCAGATTTGAACATTTGATTGGATGTTACATCACTTTTACTTTTTTCCCATCTATTAGTGGTGCCAACAACAGGAGTAAAGCTAATGTTAATTTGATTTGTGATCATTTTCAGGGCATCTTCAGCGTCTGCCCTTGTCAGTGTACTCAGTTCTCCTTATTAGGATTCCTCTGATGTACCTCTACCTGCAGCAGTATTTCTTGCGGCAAAATTTTGTTTCCATTTGAAGTCACTTAATAAATGTGTCCTATTGTCAGTGAAGAAGTTTTAGTTCTATATTCCAAGAAAGTTTTCAAGGACTTGTGTGTTCCAATTTGTGCGTGGCTCGATGAGTACAGCGACACCGTAGATGTGTAGTAGCTGGGCATTAGAAAGCAGAAAAACGGGGACTTTCACGTGTGGTTCATGAGGTTTTCCATCATTTTCGCAAACCTCAGTGCGTGCTAAAACATAACCATGTTGTATTTGATCCATGTTATCTAAGCACCATTTCAAATGCAATGAAATCCCCATCACGTGTTCTGATATGAAGCAATATGCACATCAGTGAGATTATCAGCCAAGATATGTAGCTCTGTGTGCATCTGAGTACATCTAGTCTGTAGGAATGTGAACTGAATTCCCACTGTGGGACCAACAACAGGCACGTGTGTGTGTGTGTGTGAGTGATCACGTGTGACTATCTGTGTCCTGTATATGATTATATGCGGTTTGCTGTGCGTGTGTGTGTGTCAGCTAGAGAGCACTGAAGATCCTATCATTATTTATTACAGATGGTTTTTACATCCTGTGCCGGGTGACGTACTGTCACTTTGCAACAGCTAATCTAATGCCAATATTTAAATAAGGAGAGATCAGTTGGAAATGAGTCACATTATCTGTTGAGAGCTGAGACTGCCGCAGGGAGTTTTGGTGTTTGGATGAGTTTTCATCGGTGGGAGAAAACAAAAGGACCACAAGAGAGAGGCGTGATGATGGAGCCAGCAGGTGGAGGATAAATCTCTCAGGCTGAGTGAGAGCAGGATTCAACAACTGATTGGTTCATAGATGGGTTCAGGACCATGGGACGACCCTCGATTGGTCAGATGCGGTGATAGGAAATGTATGACGGAGAAGAGCTTTGACAGAAAGTAGGAAATTGGGAGGCTGGAAAGTGCAACTTTATATGTTTAAAGCATTTTGCACTTTGAGTCAAAATAAATTGTAGTCCAATCAGAGCCAATAACTGTCGTAAATTGTAATTTTCAGTTAAATATAAATAAACCACCAAATCTGGCAACACTGGAGCTGCTGCATTTCAGTGGAAAGTTAGAATTTGAGACTTTTCGACATGTCTTGAAAACAGCAGAATATTTTTTTAATATCTGAACAAAGTTGGTATAATCATACAGCATCAAAGCGGTGCTCATAGAAATTGACATAGATTACAGTCGCTGGGTGGCTGAGTGCATGAAGAAACACCACCAGGAAGCAGCAGTACTTTATATTCTACTACACTACATTTGAGAGGCAAATATAACACTTTTTGCTGCACTAGATTTTTCTGACAGCTTCAGTTACTGGCTTCGTTTCAGTTAAAGATTTTACATAAACGATATAAGATGAGCTTATAAAATACAATACATTGTCAAAGATTAAAGCAATGGTTGCCCACCTCTTTGTCATGTGACCTCTTATAAAAATCGGTGTGTGTCTCCTTGTCCTGTGTCAAACGTCTCCGAGTTGTTTTCAGTTCCACAATTTTCCCTCTAAGCTTCTCACGTGGTTTCAGTTCAGTCACTGTTCAAAAGATCAGTATGTCACCAGAAATCAAAGATTAGAGAAAAAGTCCAAAAACTGACAATAGATCAGTGAATCAGGGCTTTGTTTTCTCTTCTTTACTCCCATGAATCATCTGACGACCCCTCAGGTTCACCTGATGACCCACTGGAGGGGCCCCACCCCCAGGTTGGGACCATAGTGGACTGAACTCTCTCCCTGTCTGTGACGTAGCTAAAAGCAGCTCCACCTGGAGCAGCTCCAGCAGTAAAACGCTGCCGAAGCCTCCGTGACTCAGGATCAATGATCTGATCACGTCAGAGGGAATCAGAGACCAGTCACGGCACAATGAAGTACTTTTACTGTGATACTGGAACTACATGAAGCACTTTTACTGTGATACTGGAGCTACATGAAGTACTTTTACTGTGATACTGGAACTACAGGAAGTACTTTTACTGTGATACTGGAGCTACAGGAAGTACCTTTACTGTGATACCGGAACCACAGGAAGTACTTTTACTGTGATACTGGAGCTACATGAAGTACTTTTACTGTGATACCGGAACTACAGGAAGTACTTTTACATTGATAATGGAACTACAGGAAGTAGTTTTACTGTGACTCTTTAACTGCATGAAGTAGTTTTACTGTGATACTGGATCTACAGGAAGTACTTTTACTGTGATACTGGAACTACGTGAAGTACTTTTACTGTGATACTGGAACTACAGGAAGTACTTTTACTGTGATACTGGAACTACAGGAAGTACTTTTACTGTGATACTGGAGCTACAGGAAGTACTTTTACTGTGATACTGGAGCTACATGAAGTACTTTTACTGTGATACTGGAGCTACATGAAGTACTTTTACTGTGATACCGGAACTACAGGAAGTACTTTTACATTGATAATGGAACTACAGGAAGTAGTTTTACTGTGACTCTTTAACTGCATGAAGTAGTTTTACTGTGATACTGGATCTACAGGAAGTACTTTTACTGTGATACTGGAACTACAGGAAGTAGTTTTACATTGATACTGGAGCTACAGCTTAAGTCTGACTCTGAACACAAAATGTCAAAATGTTGCACCTGTCTTTTTCAATCTACTCTTCTCTTTTTTCTGAAACCGATTGGTAGCCATCAACAGGTGGTGTGTGTGTGTGTGTATGTGTGTGTGTGTGTGTGTATGTGTGTGTGTGTGTGTGTGTGTGTGTGTGTGTGTGTGTGTGAGTGAGTGAGTGAGTGAGAGACAGCGAGGATTGTGGGAAGCCACAAAATGAGACACCTGTTCTCTCCTGCATGGTGTCAGTGGAGCCAAAACTGGAGAGAGAGTAAAGTGTTAATCAATCATTTTGGCCCCCAGCTGGGCCCTCCAGGGCTTCCGAGAGGGAGAGGCAGCAAAGTGTGGGTACACCGGATCACCTCTGTAAACAGTGTGCACTGCATGTGTATATGAACAAGCGCGTGTACGAGTGTCTGTTTCAGAGAAAGCAAGTCACAAAGACACACAACGGGAGTTTGTTTTGTCTTCGTGTTCTCAACATTCTCATTGAAATGACAAAGACTGGGTGGGTGGGTGGGTGGGTGGGTGGGTTTGTAGGCTGGTGGCCAACAAACATGCGACGGCTGCCAACATGTAGAAGAGTGGTTTATTCAAAGCTACCTCTCTGGAGTCTGGCTGAGTGTATTTGTGAGTCCTGGCTGAGCAGAGATACTGTGTCCGTGAATCATCCCCAAAGCAGTTTTATGGCTCTAATGAAAACTGTAGTCATGTTCTCTAACAACACCAATTGGGAACCCTGGCCAAAATCTGAATACACTGTCAAGTGGTCTGCGTTCCCATGGTGCAGTGCGTATTGCATCAGTGCAGGGAGAAAAGGAATGATGCTTTAAAAGTGTGAACGGTTGAGACAGCATTTTCTGTGTCTCATACGGTGGAGTCTAACTACACCACTGAACAAACGCTGCCTTAACATGGTCTTAATTTTGGCCAAATGACCTCTAATGCGTGTAAACCACAGAAATAATGATCTACTTTATTTATTCATTTATTTACTGCACCTGTGGAGAAATGCAGCTCCCTCTGAAGTCAGGGGACAAAGGTACAGACTCTGCTGCTGCTCAGTGACATTTAAATTAAAGGATTTAAGCTTATGCATCAGGACCCTACTGGAGTTCTGTGAGCACAGTTTTAGTCCCCAAACAGTCTCTAAAGGCTTGACACTCACCCGTGCAGAACAGCGCACTGAAATTCCTCTACAAACCGGGATGGGTCTATGTCACCATCGCATTAAGGAGCGCCGTGATGCTACTAATCGTCTGCGAAGTCAGCAGCTCGTGCAGCAGTAGGGGGAAAAGCTCAGTGGGTCCCACCTCTGATCATCGTGTAATCAATCTTACTTTGCAGCTGTAGTTTTACTTCACACAGGGTGTTTACAATCTGAGGAATGACGTTTTCATTTGGACCTGTTCCATTCCAAAAAATGTGCCATTGTTGTCTTTCGGTTCCGGTCCACTTCGTGTTCACACTGACTTTTTACAAACAAACTAAGAGGACTGACTGGTAACTCACTGATTGGACAGTTTTGGTGATTGTCACCAGAGTGGTCAAGCTCTTTGGGGAAGATGTGTTTTCTTGAGAAGAGAAGTGTTTTGTGTGTTTTAGCAACAACTGGGAAGAATACTTAAGGCAGACAGGCATGGCCATAGGGAAATAAAACAGTGAAGCAGGCTACAGAGACGATAATGATATCAGTATTATTGATAACAAGAGAGCTGAGCAACAGAACAGATAAATTCATGGAAGATTAATGTACCGTTTAAAAAAACCAAACAAAAACGAATAAATATGCAAAATCTTGATTTTAACATAAATTTTCATTTAAATAGAGAGTAATGTCATGGGGCTCCCTGTTGCTGTGAGTTTTGACAGTCTGGTTATTTCATCACCGTTTCTGGACCCGTGAAAGAGAGAAAGCTAGATGGACAGATGCTGTAGGTGGGTGCATGATTTGTAAATGCCACCTAGTTACCTGGTTTGAAACCAGATAAGGTTTGGTTGCAAGTTAAACACAAAGGATTGGATCAGTATAGGATAAAAAAAAAAAAAAGTCAATTTTCTGAGACATTGTCTTCCTACACAGACCATGTACAACCTGTCTGTTTGTCCCATCTGCGGCGTTTTGATTGTCAACTGCCAGGCTGCCATGTTTCTCTCCGTCTGCTTTGTGACGTTGTTTGATTAGAAATCTATGGATTTTAGTTGATGATGTTGATGTTATTGTTAGGTGTTAGCATGAGACCCTGCTGTGGCCGGACTAATAATGCTACTACACAGTGAGCCGATCGGTGACAGTTTCCTTCCCTTTAATTCTGTAGCAACATTTTGGACTTCAGCGAAAGCCCAAATACAAATGAAAAGGTTGCGAGCTTATAGTTCAGTGTACCGCGTGTAATTCTTTCTTAGCCCAAACGACCCCGTACCAGCCCACCATTTATTTACTTTTCTAACAGCACCTTTGCCATTGTGCTTCACCGCAGAGTCACCAAAACCGACAACACTGCAGTGAGTTACAGTAGGTTCCCTGTTTGTGGCCTATACTGCCACCCTGTGTATGAATAGCGTCACTGTTTTGAGTATCTTAGGAACTCTGTGGATTGTGCACAGTAACGAGCCGATTAAAGCTTGGCGAGCTGCGCCATGAGTGATACTTTTCTAGGGGGAGTCAATGCTACGTCTGTTTCTTTTTTTATAGGAAAATTCAAGCCCCTTATAACCCATTTCCAGGCTGTTCTAATAGTCACTGACAGAGTGACAGTCAGGATTTTTGAACATCAGTTGGAACATCAGTTTCTTGGCAGCCATCAGCAAACTAATCTCAGCATGGATGTATGTGCAGTACACTGGGACACTGAGCCGTGTTGCAGCAGGCAAAGCCAGATGAAGCGCATTTACGTGTAAAAACCTTAAACTAATTTCTAAGATCATTGTCATCAGGGGAGCAGGACTAGAATTTTCTCTCGTTGACAGAGAAACGTCAATGCTGACAGAACTTAATATAATCTGACCACGGATCTGTTGTTACAGCAACAACATCTAAAGGTCAGTGTTTTTGAAAATCATTTCATCGTTTGGCTGTCGCAGGAGTCGTCAACAACTACAGCTTAAGTGTTACAAGTGTTGTTGCCAGTACACTGTCTTTTAATAATGTAGATGTTACCTTCCACAGTTGTTGATCATTGATCCATTTACATGTTCGGTGGACAGACGATCAATGGACCTTTGCTCCGCTGAGGCTTGTGATTAAGTCAATACAGTAACTGGAGTACCTCAAACTGCATATGTTTATCTGATTGCCTTCAATTATTGCAGTGTTTTTACAGCTGTCAATCTGTGCAAGCAGCAAGAGACTGTTTTTTTTTTTTTTTCTTTTTCCCCGCGTATCTTCACTTCTGTCATGTATCTTACTCTGATTGTAGTTGTTTCCGCTTCCTTTAATGTTATCTAATCGTTTTTATCTAGTCGTTTTTATCTAGTCGTTTTTATCTAGTCGTTTTCGCAACTGTTTTTTAGGCCTCTCTAATCTCATTTAAATGGTTTTTTTTAAACTTTATTATTAGTATCGTCTTGGTGGGGTTTGTTGAGGATGTTAGCAGCAGGAGAGGAGGATTGTAAACACAACTCAGTCATCAGTCATTTCATAATTTGTTGCTAGATTGCTACATGTGTGTAGATACAGTATACGCAGGGAATGTCATTCGAGCTTTTGCTCTCTCTGTTTTTTTGTTTGAACCTCTGACTCAATGAACGGATTTACAGATGATCTGGTACTGCGAGAGGTTTCCCAGTCTGAAGCTCAAGCACACCATCGCACTTCCTTTACTTTACATTAATACACATAATAATGTGAGCGTCGCTACCATTGAGGTCCCAGAGGTCTGGGCCTCAGTAACTTTTATAACAAGCAAACTTTTTTTCTGATAAAGACTGCAATTTTATTATTTTCATTGCCCCTGTGAATATTGTCTCGATTCTTCGAAATGTAATGGAAGGGTCAAACGTTGTAGTGTGATAATTTATCTACTTAGATTATTCCCCAAGATGAACACTGGATTACTGGCAGTAACACTGGAAGGTTGGAGGAAATAACAGCAGCAATAAGAGTGAGTAACTTCAGGCATTTAGGTAGCTAATTTCATTTCTTAAACCTGCAATAACTGATTTTTTGCCCACTTGGGGGCAGCAGAAGCAAGTCGTGAACACAACAGTGAACAAAACCATTCTGTTTTTGGTCTCCACCGGCTCCTGAGGGAAATATCTGGCTCTTTAGCTGCAAAATGCACCGCTACGTTCACCAGCTGGTCTCTGACTGCATCTGTCTGCTGCTTGCTGCCGAGCAGGTAGTGGACAGTGACTTTTCACAGCTGTTCCTCTGAAAACATCTGCCTGCTAATTCTCAGTAAGTTCATCACAACCAGGGACCATTGTCATTTCACACGTTCTTATTGTTTAAATATCCATTACAGCCACTTTAGACGGTATAAGTAAGGCATTTACGTAGGCCTACATAGTTTACATGTACACCTGTGGGGTAACAGCATTTTGGTGTCTGCATGGCCACACTTAGTGTCTTCGTCCCACTGTAGATGCCGGTATTTTTTAAGACAATAATTATTAGATCAGCCATGAATTAAGATGATGACAGTGTAGAAGAATGTGTGCATTATTACGGAGAGTTTTTTGTTCTATTTTTTGGATTATATTTTCTGATAAATATAGGAAACCTAGTCACGATTCACAGGAAAAGTGTTCTTGGGGAAAATTCATAAATCTGCCCACTTTCCTACTGGAGGGCCCAATTACTTGACTTCACTGAGCGATGGCTCCGATCTGAGAGTCATCTTAAACAGTTGACCTTCACATCATGCTTTCAGTCTGCTTTTTCCACATTCACAGGGGGCTCGCTTTATATCAATACATTGACTCACATGAGCCTTGGGAAGTCCCATTCGGTGCTCAAACGGTGCAGCCAGTCAGATGATTTGCAAGGAGTCGATAAACTTGAGACCAAGGCTAGTTCTGAAGAACTGGATGAATTAGCATGTGGAAAAAAATCCCTGACTTGTACAACAGCCTGGACCTCAGTGTAAAATCTGGTTACACAGTAGATACTGTGGTTTCCTGTGACTTATGATTTATTTAATGAATACCATTCACACTTTTTGTTGTTTTTGTTTGGTAACCAAAAAACCAGACCAGGTCCAGACCTAGTCTGGGGCTGGACTCGCCCTTCATCTGTCTGCTTCTCTCCTAATCTCTGTGCTCACATAGACAGTAATTTAATACATCTTAATTCGCAGTAAAGCTGTCCTCATTGACATGTTTTACTCTTTCTGTTGTCAGACGACGTGCTTTTTTACGTCGTCCATCCACCCCAGTCATCTCCTGGAGACTGCTGCCGTTGAAGAATGTAACGCTTCTTTCATACAAAAAAAAACCAAACTTTGTCTCTGAAACTAATCCAGCTAAGGATTACATTTCCTACCAAACATATTTGTGGAGCAGTTTAGTTGTACAGAAATGTCATTTTGTGAGAGACAAGGTCGTAAATGTATGTGCTCATACTTCAGGACCATGTTAGATATGAAGTGCCTTGTACAATGGCCACCTGTTGAGGGAACGGAGCAGACATGGCACATTTAGGGAGGACACATTTGTCTTCTGTGGAAGAAAATTTGCGTTAATTGTTTTGTCCTATTTTGTGTAGTTACAACTGTTATGCGAACTGAGGGACACCTGTTACGAAGTGAAAGAGAAATTGATTTGATGAATTCCTCAGTTTTCTGAACACTGAGGTGCCAAGTCACCAACATGTGTTGCAATAAAGCAGAAAACCCATCACAAAGCAATATCCTGCAGCGTCCCATCTGTCCACTGTTCAGCAAAAAGCACAGGCGGTGCAGACTACATGTCTTCTTAGTTTGCTGTGTCTGTGTGTGTCAGTCACTCTGTGGGGACTCACCTGGCATAAGGGTTACCACTCAATTTCAGCATGAAAACCTAAAGTTAGGTTTAGGTTAGGGTTAGAGTTTCCTGCAGTTGGTCATGTAGTGGTTTGGGTTATATCCTAAGTAAGAGAAGGAGTGAGAGAGAAATTTAATCAGTCAGCAATCATCACTCCTGCAGTGGGGATCACTGCTGAGACTGGATTAAATGGTTCAAACTAGCCCCGGCTTGTACCTCTAATGAATTCACAGAAAAATTAATACACTGCAATGTTTGAAACAACCAAAAAATGTTTTGTTCTGACAACACCTCCTGCTGCTCGGACATTATTTTCAGAGTTCTCGAAGACTATTCTAACCATTAGGATAGAAAAAAAATATTCAATCAGTTGCACATCAAAAATGTTTAACCTTTTTCCCAACTTGCAGCTGGACTTGCTGATCCAAACAAACATGGACACATCTTTCCTTGATTTTTACAACTTTTAACTTTTAATTCAATATAATGTGTTAATATTTTTCTGGTGTCGTACAAAAAACGGAAGGAAATATGTCATTAACACTGGTGTTTCTGAGCATCAGTGGTTCAGGTTGAGTACAACTGATTTGACTTTGGTTGAATCAGATATCCCAGGGTTCCAGAAGATTCCATTACTGACCACTAAACATTGAAAATCAGAAACAGTTACTTCAATGATACTCCGTTAATTCTGTTAAAATTATACAAAAATCGAACTCACAACTTCTCGAAAATTAGTCTTTATTTGGCCGTGTGCATTATTTGATTTGTGGTTCCTTTATGCAAGGAGGGATATAAGGGTGCGGGTGGGCATGTAGTATGTCTGCCACAGACCTGCAGTTAACATTTGTATTTTTATTAACCATGACCACAATCTTTCCGCAACTGTGACCGCAGTCTTTCCCCAACTGTAACCACCCCACAGATGCCATGTGCAGATATTGTAGAAAGGCAGAAGGTCTAAAGTGACGGCATTGGATGTAAAAAAACCAAACAAAATAAAGCTGTCGTTGAACGTAATCATCAGTGTTCGTCTGGGGATACGTTTTGATTTTGTGTTTTAGAAGCTGATATTTTATAATAGTTACCTCTTGCTGACGTCTCACTTCCAATGTTGCCGGTGTCGTAGCTTAAGTTCATATAATTAATGACTTAACTGTTGATTCACCGTTATATCAGGATTTCCCATCCCTCCAAAAGTAATCTTGGCGTTCTGCACGTTAGGTGATTTTAAAACAGTAGGTGTTTGATGTGAAATTCTGACTAAGATAATCAATGTAAAAAATCAAATGTTAATGTTCCCCGTTATTGCTTCAGACCAGTGGTGCCTCAGTCTGAGTATGTCCATGTTAAAGCTGTGTTTAAGGCTTCAGTAAATATCTCTGTATGGTAGAGAGTTTTCAGCTCTATGAAATGGGCTCTCCCACCTGTGCTCAGTGTCCCTGAGAGGGGGATGCTCAACATGGTTCAGAGTATGTATGAAGGTCCAGTCCCCAACATATTTCATAATGTGGGTCATACTCCATTAAGCTAAAGTGGAATGAAACTGATGTGAGTGCTTTGATATATTTTTTTTACAGCGGCTTTTCACATCCCTGCAGGGCGGAGATAGCTCCATTGTATTTCATGCTTCCATTTTACATAGAGCCGTTTATACCCAAAGAGAGAGTTCAGCCAGTAAAATGGTTCTTAACTGTTTTTGAAGAACCATTAGCAATTTATAGAGCTAATGGCTATTATACGATCAGCAATTATAACTATTTTCACTTTTAAAGCAATCCACGCTGAATTTTAACTTACCAATTTATTTGCAAATTTCCAATCAGGGCTGTTGTCATTTGTACCAGATATATATTCTTCTAGGGACCTTGAGCAAGGCTTTGATTTAATATCCACACATTGTATGACTTTGTTTTTTGCAGTTTTAAACGCAAACACTGTAATGTTCAATTTCAAGTGTAGGACTTGTTTTGGTTTCAAAGAATGACTTTCCAAAGACAGCTCTGGTAAAACATTGTCTGCTTGGAAAAGCCTTTTTTAGAGTCGTCTTTTCATGTGGCTCTATGTCATTGTGTGCTTGTTAGAAGACTCGGAGAGATGTCTCCCAGTGGTAATGATTTTTCTGCAGCAGAGGAAGGATTTACTGGATCATCTATCCAATGAAAACAGCCAACAGAAAGCAGCAGGCTAATTGTTTCTTGTTGTTCCACTAAAGTCTAACCTGCCTGCCCGAGCCTCTGTCATTCATTCTCCTTCTGTCTCTTTTTTGCTGTTTTGTGTTCTTTTCATTTTATTTCCCATCGTTCTTAGTCTCCATGTATCTGCATGTCTCTTTTTAAGGATGTACCACCCCCACTGTTACTCCCTCACGCCATCTCTCTCTTTTTTTTTTTTTTACCTCTCTGCATTTACTTCACACTGTCTTATTGAAGAATGGAGCAAGCTATTGTCCTCCTACTATCGTTGTGTCTCCATTTTATTACACTTCATTCTGAGCTTCATATTGTTTGGAAGGTCTTTTTTTTTTTTTTAAGACAACACCTTTGGTGACAAAATCACAACAGTATAATGTCTCTGTTAGGACATGTATTCATGTTCAGCAGCCATGGAAAGGAAAAAACCTTCAATAACTGAACGAAATGAGTGAATAAATAATCTTGTTTTGGCTAATCACTGAACAAGACAAGGGGAAATTTAATTACATTCCGTGTAATTAGAGGAAGACTACCTCCACATCCTGGTGCGCCCTGTCTCCTGTTCAAATCGCTGAGATTCACCCATAAGCACTTAATTGCTTTTGGCATTAAACAGCTCTTTGAACAAAGGAAACTGCTCAGAAATGTCATTTTGTCCTTAAGCAGAAAAACTGTGTAAGAGTGGGGTTGACGTGATGAAACAGGAAACAAGCTGTCACTTTGTTTTACCAGGCTGTTTCCATATACTGGCTTTTAATTGTGGGCTCAGGCCTTGAGTATAGCTCTACACTCGGTGGCCACTTTAGCAGGTATGCCTGTAGAGTCTAATGCAATCCAATACACCTTTTCTACCATGCAGCCTATTCTTATGGTGCCTGTAATGCTCACTTGTGTCGTAGAGGTGTTGGTTCAACTCTGTTTTAACATTGGCCTCATAGTGAGTGAGGGGGTTGACGTGTTCTAATATTCTGTCACCCTCACGTATGTGAAGTGAAATGCAACCGCTCTCAATATAATGCAGCCTGGTACAACAGCACCTTTAACTGTGACCTTGGCAATAAACATCAGTGAATTCACACTTTTATGACAGTGTCAACAAAAATTGAACTTTAGAAAATTTTTGAATTTACGGCCCGAGCTGTTTCATTGAATTGCAATAATATTGCAGAGGTGTACCTAATAAAGTGGACACTTGGTGCATATCTACATCGTGTTACAACACCTCTGAGGAGAGGAATAATAAGGGAGAGAGAAAAACAATGTCATGTGTTTTGATCAGTCAGTTTCACATGAATATTACTGATATAATGCCAGTAGCTGGAGACGATAGTATCACTGTGTCGCAGTCTGAACTGAACGGAGCCATTATTAATATTATTAGTTACACCTGCGCTTTTCTTGTTACGACAAGTCATTCTGCTGTGAAAAAATTCCCATCAGCAAGTGAGCAACTGAAACATTAACGCAAACTTAGTGAGTAAATGGTGTTTTTGAACGACGGGTGAACACGATGAATGGGTCAAAGTACTGTTTACATATATCTCTGGAGCGTTGGCAGCATTTCTGACAATAGGAAGTTTTGGTTTGTGAAAGTGCCTGATTGTGCCCCATTTTTTTGCCTGATTGTCTTGTACCACTTACACAATCTATTGTTGACACATGAAACATCTGTTGAGTGTTTGGTGGGTCTAACCAGAACCAGAACCAGAACTCTTGCCTTGACCCCAGATTGACATCATTGTACCAACAGCAGTCCAACACTACAGCAGCTGATTTTCAATGATTGTTTCCTCCTTCATTTTGTTCAGCGAGTGCTAGTCAATCAAATCAGCTGCTGAAGTGTTTGTTTGGGATGAAGACTTGCTCACACGTGGCTTTCAAAGAGGCTCATTGTGTGGCTAAAAACCACAGGACACTGAATGGACTGCGGGTTTTCATGGATCTACACACAAAGTCCTGTATGTGTTGGAAACTTTCAAACGTGTTGAACTCCTGTCTAAGCGGTAAACTAACGGGCTAAACTACCACAGTGCGTTGCTGCCACCGAAAAAAAAGAAAGAATCTCATTATAATGAGAATACATTTCTTGTTTTTACAAGAATCTTTTCATGTAATACATTCCTAGTTTTATGTTAATACCAAATTACTCAGTTTTTACAAGCAACTTTTTTCTTTTTCTAATAACAAATCTTTTTATTTTGTTAGACAAAATTACAACAAAACACTTCTCTGAAAATGTTGTCACCACGATGAGAAACACGGCCGAATTTCTTTTTGGCAGCTGCACGCTGACACCGGAAAAAGGAAGCCGATGTTATTTATAAGAATTTCTGAGACATCACATGGCTTGAAATGTCATAATTTTCCTAACTCTGACTCTCAACCATTTTTTCCTAGAAAAAAAAAAACAGTGCTTAAAGAATTCAACCTAAGTCGTGTACCCTTGCGACCTTGATTAAGTGGTGCTTGTTTTGATGAACTAGACCTTTTGACGGTGCCGTATGTTCAGCTCACCCCTGTTTGGATTCACGTCAGGCAGACTGTCTGTTTTTGGTTAACGGACAATGTCTGATGTAAGTGTTGCTTTTAAATGAATCTGTGCTACAAATCACAATGTGAGTATTCCTGCGACTGAGCTGGGATGAGTGTTTATGTCTTAATAAGAAAACACTCAAATAATTTATTTAACATACATTGAAGGTGCATCACGTGATCGTCCAAATGTTGTTCCAGATTCTTCTTCCTTGGCAAAAATAAAGCAAATATGGGGAAAATATGAAATCCTTCTAATTATATGGTCAGAGGGGGGAAAAAAAAAGGTCAGTGGTCTCCAGCTTCAGTTCAAGGAAAATAGTGTCAGCATGAGCTTTCAAAAAACAGCTCAACAGTAGAAGGGTACGCACTCGCTCTGTTTTGCCTTCTCTCCGTTTCCCCGGTGTTTGTAGGATTTACGAGATTCCCATCACTTCCACTGGCCTCACTCTTTCTCCGCATCTGTTGTTCACTCGCTCACCGATGCTTTCTGTTGCTCTCTCGCGCTTTCTGTCTCGAGGATTTATGAGATTCCTATCGCTCTGCTTCGGCCCTATCTTACCATCTAGTTATAACGCTTTCACTCTTTTCTCTCTCACTTTTTTCTCATCTGGTTGCAGTCCAGAGACCAAATGTTCTATCAAACACCGGACTCTTAGGAAACCTGACAGGTCTGCACCTGACAGTGGTGAATGGGGAAATTAATATGGGTGAACCATTATTTTCCACATTGCCCCACAGTGGTCCGAAAACTAAGCTTGCTGGGGGGATGGGGGGCACACCCCACTGAAAAAAATTTGATTTCCCTTATCTACATATGCACATCTTAAGATGTTTAGAGGGCAAAAATTGGATGACGATAGCTTTATTTTTTTTTTTTTTTAAATTTGAATTGTAGAGATGTCTCAAACAGTACATGAATGTAAGAAAAATGTGTTTTATACGATAATATATTTATACAATAATACCACACTAGAAATATGCTAGGTTTGTGTTGATGAATTGAGCCTATAGGTTTCCACTGTAGTTTCCAAAGAACAAATAACTCTGTGGTAATCAGACCCACACCGTTTGAATGTGATCAGGTGAGTTTTTGTTTGTGTTGAACAGCACACGGACATAATGTTGATCCTCGCCTGGGCACAGTGGACAGTACCTGCTCTCCCTCTCTCATCTCCTTCACCTTCTCTTTGTCTTTTTCTCTCAGTCTCCTCATCTTGTCCTGTATCTCTTCCCTTCCCGAAGCTGAGCTGGGATTGATGCAGTCTTTTCATTTTTGACTGGGACAGCGAAGAAAGTAAACACAGATATTTATAAGCAAATGTTACCGGCCTCCTTTACGCAAACTGAGAGAAAAGCATTTCAACTTTCGTTGAAAGTTTATCAGTATGACGTTGGATGGATGCAATTAATGCTAGCTAGCAAGCTAGCTAGTTAGCATTAATTCACTCATGTGAAACTAACTAGCGGGCATCATGATGGATGCCCACTGTTTAATGTAGCACGTCGGCAGAGGAGCCATTGGTCATATGATGCCGGGGTATGAATGGCACTGAATTACGAGCAGTCCGCTACTAAGATTCTCTAGTTACCTGTATCACGCTTCAGCAGATCCAGCTGCCTCTCTGGTCTGTTGACTTCATCCTGTCTCACTTTCTCTGTTGTTTTGCCTCTTTTACATTCGCGTCTCCCTCTGTCTGTCCGCCTCCCGCTTCTCTCACCGCTCCTGATCTCTCCCGTTCTCAGATAGGACTGGGTCCCTTGGGTACAAAGCCGAGTAGTCTCTTCCATTAAAAGTCCAGGACCCGACATATATCATTACTTTTCCTTCCTTCCTTTGAATGGTTCCTTCTCTCCCTCATCTGGGCCTTGATTCCACAATTAGACACACGTCTCTCAGGAATTGCACCATTTTCTTTCTCCATCTCCATTCCCTCTTTTCATCCCCTTACTTCCATACAAAATTGTATTCTCCCCCCCCCCCCCCTTCATCAACACAGTTTTGGATTTCATCTTCTTTCCAGGTCCTTTTCAGTTCATTCAAAATGGTGGACCAAACTTCAGGCACCCGCATATGGAGGAGCAGGAGTATGTAGAGATTTCATAAAAAGCCTTTATAACTTACATGGAAGTTCATGACACTAAAGAAAAATTCAATTTGAAACAAAATGACTGGTGGTTTGACATGAGACAACACCTGAGTCTGACCCTTTTATACCCAACTCTAATACATGGTTGGACCCATTACAGACGCTGAGTTTCTAATAAACAGTCATTGCTGTTGTGTGCCTTATTAAAATGCTTTTCCACTGGATAGTCCACATTCTGCTTTGTTATTGCACATTTGTGTTCGGAGAGTCCATCCTTTAGACTTTTTTTGTGTGAGTCTTATTAAAAAAACAAATACAGATAATGTTCTACAATGGTTGTGTTGGTCGCTTTTCAGAATTGGCCTATTGGAACAAATGTGTGCTCATGTTAGCAAAAAATGCTTTTGAGGAATTTCCATCACATTTTGTAAGTCTTGAGTACCAAATAATACAAAAGAAATAATACTGAAATCAATACCGCCATTATGTTTTTCATCCGAGTCAATAACGTGTTAACCTATATTAAGATTATTAAGTATTGAGGCTTTAGGATAGGTTAAACCCGAGAGAGACTTTTTCCAGGCCTATATACCGTTTGTTCAGGCCTGAATTTTTTGTGAAACATATATTTCAGTACCAAACAATGTTTTGGGTTTTTGAAATTTTGGGTATGTAAACTGTGATTGACACTCATTATCTCCCCAACTACCCATTTAGGGGACACCCCTGCATGTCGAGATGTAGCCAATTAGCACACTACTGTGTTTTTGTACATTTTGTCTTGTTTTGTCACTTTCTCCTGCAGTGGCCGTTTAGCAAATTTACAGTCAACTTGTAGCCAGATGGCTGTGATAGAATTGATGACCAGGGTTTTGACAGCAGTGAATGCGAGATCAGTCTGTCACGTCCACGTTAGTATCGTCTGTTTTAGTGAATCCGGGGCTTCTCGCTCTCTCTCTTCCTCTCGGCTCTGCCCTGCCAGAGGGTTAAGGGCAGTGAGCTGGCAGGCACCTCGTTAGATACATATCCCTTTGTCCGCTTCGAAAATCTGCAACGCACGGACACGGAATCCCAGTTAGAGAAGTCACTGCTATTCATTGAGGCCTGAAATTAATCCCATATGTCTTTACAAGGGAATCCATCCAGGCATAGAGGAAGCGAGAGAGACGGAGAGAGAGAAGCTGAGAGAAACTAGAGGCAAGGAATTCACTGACATACATGCATGGATAAATATGCACTTTCGTAATCATGATGATGATACTCCAGTGCGCTGTGTGTTAAAACAGTATCCTCTCAGAATAACGGAACCCATCCCAGACTGAAACTCTGTCGCGGCAACAGAATGAACTCTACAGAGAGCAACACACATGCAGTTTGATTACATCGCATGAGCTCAACAGAACCAGTAGGGACAACATGGTGGTCTGTGGGGGGGTTAAGACACCGATCATGTCACTACAGTGTCCCTGACTGGGGGACCATATGCTGCATGTCATCTCCCATGTCCCTGCTGTTGTTTCGTGTCAACTTTGTACCGTCACCATCGAATAAAAAAGGAAAAAAATACTTACAAAAATTATCGAAAAACGTCCATGGATAGTGACAAAGGTTAAATGTTAAACAAGGCTAAGAGACTCCAACCGCGATAAAAGCCCTGTGAGGCTGTAATTTAGTCACTTAAGGCTAATTAGCAAAGTCTGAATGTAGCAGAATGGAAATGAGAAGCCTGTTAGTAGGAAGACACCTTGCAGTATGTCCCCCTGCGACCAGAAGGGAAAGAGGACGCTACCATATTCTAACTCTATTTTCTGTTATCTTCGCTTGTGATCATGAGATAAACAGTAGAAATACAGAGTTTGCATAACAAATTAATACACAAGGAATGCGTGCTTGCATGTGTGACAGACCAGCATTGTCATTCCTAGAGCCAGGGGCGTCGTACCGAGCCCCCAACATAGGGAGGGTTCTCAAGAAAGCTCACAAAGCCTGGAGATTAAACATTGTTTTGACAATGTTACCACGATAAGCAAATTATTACTGTTGACTGAATAAATAGTGCGACTATTTGTGTTGTCTAAAACATTATTATTAGCTCATTTCAGAGGTGTCAGTAGGTACATTAACAAAGCTACGCCACATCACCTTCACAAAACTTTACCTCAACATCCTTGGGCAGGAGGCCTGAATCTCTACGATACTACACGTGGCAACCAGTTATTAACTGTACAGCAACTGTTCAGATTCTGGCACTGTTTGATGTGTATGCTGTTTGCCGTCTGGCAAAAACTGGGCTTAAACTTTTTCTGAGAGGAAACACTGCTCTCCTGGACTGAGGATGACCCTCACTACCCCTTACTAGTTGTGAGTGTCTGACAGTGTTTCCCTCTGAGCAATACTCAGTTGTGTAAATAAGTAACTTGACAGTGCAATATAAGCCAGTCTGTATGAATGTATTTCCTTGGGATGTTTGGCTGTTTTTGTTGTTGTTTCCATTTTCAGCGCTGTAATTTTACGGTCATGTCATTATGAAAGTTTTGTACAGTAATATCAGAACACCGGTTTTCTCGGAAAAAATCCGATAATTTGTATTAAGCGTATGTTCTGCCTCCATAGTTTCGGTCGATTCTCAGTTATTTTGGATTTTTTCACGTTTAGTTTTTTCCACTTTCTCCCTGAGACCGATTGTAAACTGTAATAGTTTGCTTGTAGTTCAGCAACTCCAACAGAGTGAGACGTCTTTTCTGGTAAAAACCTCAGTTGTTCTGAGGGGAACATGAACACCTGAGCCACATTTCATTCAGTCTTAGTCTCAAGTGTTTGCGCTCGTTTTGTGTTATTATTTACAGAAAAAAAGAAACATTAAAGTCTTTAAACATCTCGAGTGTCTCTACCTCGTCCTGTTGCAATAACTCTTAAACAGACCAGCTCCAGTGTAGTTTTTCCCCTATGCGGTCTTGTTTTCCTTGCGTCCTTTGTTTCCATCCAAACTTGTGAGACCAAAGGTTCTTTTTGAAATGTTTGTTCTTGGCAGTTTCTGAATAGAAAAGACAAGTAATTCAGTCTGAGGGGACGAGCCAGCCTTCAACTGGGAGGACGGGAGCCTGCACAGAAACATGACGAAGAAGATTAAAAAGATGTCAGAGTCAAGGACACCTCCACAGACGATCGGTGAATGAATAGAAAGATGGAATAGACAGAAATGTAAGGATGAGATAAGCGTGAAAGACACAAAGGACAAGTACAGATTCCGGTTGTGGACTTTATTAATTATCACTGAAGTTTGAAAGTTATTTTGGCAATGATACAATGACTTTGACTTTTGTGCAAATTCTTTTAATTCAGAAAAAACCATTTGTCCGAAGAGAACTGCTGTATACAGTATTGATTAGCAACCGTACATTCAGACTAACAGATGTTATATTCACTAATAAGGTTCCGAAAATTACAATTTTGTAGCAAATTTCCTGAAGTGTGAGGATTTGGAGAATGTTATTATTCACTGTGCACAAAAACAATCATCCTAGTGGCTGTACTTTGGCTCAGTGGTCCATTGAGCTAAATGCTAATCTCATCATTCTAACTTGCTGATGTTTAGCAGGTACAATGTTTACCATGTTCACCATCGGTTCAGCGTGTTATAATTCATTTGTTAATCAACAGTAAACACACAGCCGAGGCTGAACCTCATTAGTTCTGCACGTATCTGGTCATAAATCAAAGTATTGTACAAATTAAAATGTCGACCTGATGGTGACCCTTGATGAAAAGTCAGTGGAGCAGCGAAGTTATTACAGTTCATTCTGAGGGGAACATGGGTGTCTGAACCACATTTCATCACAATCCATCCACTAGTTGTTGAGATATTTGAGTCAGAGGGTCATCAGAGCCGGTAGGATTCATCCCGTTGGAACAATAAATGTCCAGAATGTCACAGCAGCCGATGTTTTTGAGACATTTCAGTCTGGACCAAAGTGGCAGATTGATAAACTGACAAATGCTTCTCTGAAATGACCTTGACAGAGCTGAGAGTGTCCGGATAAAGTCTCTACACTTCTGTTTGCTTTGGCTAAATTTAGGTGTTCGAGGGAGACTGATACTGAGACAAAGGGTGATGGAGAAAAATAATTTGGAAGGCAATTAGAATCCAGGGCGGGAAAGGCCGACTCCACCTCCAGTAATAAAAACTACTCTATTTAAAAATAAAATTATTCCAGTGCCAGTAGATCTCATGTTTTGAGAACAGCTTGTCCCCTTTTTTATGCTGAAGTTACAATCTGCATATCAGATGTTGGTGCATGCATTTTAATTATAATTTAATCCGACAAGGGGATCTGCCTGTATATACTAACAAAAATAATAATAACAATAATAATATCAATGCTTTTTGTGCTCACGGAAAAGCTATACAGCCTTTAGTTAGAACTCTGCTCTGGGTCATATGGCCATTTGAGTTATTGACTGAAACACAGGATTAAGATCATTAACCTGATTGCATCAGAATCCGGACATGCTACACTATTGTCCTTCGGAACATCAGTGTAGCGTGTGTGTGTGTGTGTGTGTGTGTGTGTGTGTGTGTGTGTGTGTGAATTCCTTTATGCATGTAAATCTGCGGTACATACGAGCCCGGTTGCCCGTTGATGTTTGCTCCCGGATTTGCTGACGTCTTGTGTGAGAGTGTGTGATCATGTCTCCACTTGTACACGCACGTAACGTTCCCGGCTGAGCGCAGGCACGTCTGCTCCTGACTGTGTGGGCCTGTGCATTTCCATGTACGGCGTGTTGACACTTGTATGGGTCTGTGTGCATTGGTTCACGCGTATAGAAAATTCCTACTCGAAGGTAAAAACCAACAACGACGGCACATCTACCCACCGCATGAAAGAGTCCTCTGTTCCCTGGAGCTCAATCTGATGCGTGTCGTTTAGAATGACCCACAGTCACACATCATTACTCCCCTCTTGGGCTCTCACTCCCGGAGCAGCTCTCACAGATGCAGAATGTCATTCGCTGAAATAACCGCTGCACATATTGTAAACAGTCAGTCGGTGTGACCTGGTGTACCTCCGCCCTCTACACAAAAACACAGTGTAACCGAACATTAGGCTGTGGCAGCTTTGCGATACCTACATAAACCCTTGACTTGCAGATCTCCTAACATGGCAGCTTAGCTGTGCCCCAGGCTCTGGCCCTGGAGTTGGGAATCACGTCATCTGTGACCATTTTCACTCTCCTCCTTTTTTTTACAGCGTTTTCTGCACAACGTTGGGATTTACTGCGGCTCTCCTGCTTCTGAATCGCTTGGAAGACTAAACTTTACAGCAACGGCGGCATGAATTTTTTAGAGCCGTCAATTGTAACAGTTTTAGGAAGAATAAAAAATAATACATATTTATGAAAAATATGCATATATGTACGTATCAAAAGAAGACCTGTGAATGATTATAATTATTTATTTACTTATTTTTTAGCTCTACAAGAGGCTGGACCTAAAGATGATGAGAAATTCTTGGTTGTTCTCTTGGTCCGTGCAGAATTTTGGTCCAGAACGAAAAATGTCAACGAATAGAGATGTGTGTCGTTGTCGGGGCTGATCTGGTCATATTTTCATTGATTGCGTCGCTTAAGGTAACCTAGTCAAATGCGGAACTTTCTTTACCGTGTTTCGTCCACCTCGGCCTCTGCTTGCTGCAGCGCCGCCGCACTTCATTACAGCTGGCTCTACAGTGCAGCATGTCACTGCATGTGAGAGTGAAAATTAGTGTGTGAATGTGAAAAATTAATTGGGCTCAGTGGTGACTGACTCAGAGGTCACTGAGCTTCACTGCTGTCGAGTCTGCTGTCTCTTCTCTCTGTCTTGTATAATCAAAGGTCAGCGTAGAAAACGTTCAGGTGGCAGCTTCTGGTTTTCAGCCGGCACGGAAATCACAAGTTAAAATAAGAGCGGCGGCTCACGTCGGCTGTCGGTGATTAGTTTTAGCTCTGTGAGTAATTCAGTGTCAGATTAAAATTCAAAATGCCTGTTTTCTGTACTCAACCAAAGATCCTTTGAGAGGGAAGGTACTCCCCTCGATAACACCACTATACAATGAGAGTGGACTGAGTGTTTCTCACCAGCACCAGCTGATCTCACCTCAGTTTCGAGAGTCACCTTGTCCCAGCTTTCATACATACGTGATCAATAATTTAAGATCATCAGCTTCATAATTTTGAATCAGGATCAAGTGGCTCAGGGCAAATGTGGTGTCTAAAATTAAGACTACAGTTGTTATTTCTGTGTGTCAGACACATATTTAATCAACATGTTGTATCTTCAGCTGCCATGTTTATAATTAATTTTACTATACTGAGCATCTTGGCATCGAATCCGACTCGGGATCGGGGCCAAAAAAACTTTATCGGAACGGCCCTGTCAGCAGTTACTGTCCAGATTTTGATGCATATTTGCTGCAGATATTAATGGCCACAGGGTTTTCAATGACCTACAGATCTTTCTTCTAGTTGGACCATAATTTCCATTTGTACACAAGAGATATCCAAATGTAATGGTCAGATGGCTGTGGTATTTGCTAAACTACGGTATGATGGTTGTGGCGAGGTAGCTCTACGTACGATCCCGGGATGTCAGGGAGGAACGGTTTGTCCTAAATGACATGTTAAAGAGCTGAGAAGGAATGTTTAATGATTTTCTAACTCATTGCAGTTTCAGTTTAAATGTTGCATTAAAAACTAATTAACTAATGACCTGTGTGGTGCATCTGAAGAGTGTGTGTGTGTCTCATTGAAGATATGATCAGGTCATTGTGAAGGCAAGATCGGACTGCAGGTTCAAGGTATTATGGGTATTAGTGTAAAAGCTCAGGTGACATTTGAACGTTGATCCGGGGTCAGCTTTTTAAATCCCTACTACATTGCCCGGATTAAAGCCGTGGAAACTGAATAAATGTGTCTCTCAAGGGCATCTTCATGACTGAGATCTCTCTCACAAACACACACATGCGCGCACTCACTCACACACACACACACACACACACACACACACACACGCACGCGCACTCACGTTCGGTACACCTGTAAGGTCCACTGCAATCCAATGAAGATGACTAATTTACTGTATATACAGCTCATCGTAATGCAGCCTGGTTCAGTGTAACTAACCGCGACCTCCAACCATATTCTCACAAAATTAAGATTGTGGAGATGGTTCTAGTTCGTCTCCTGGGCTGCTAATAGAAATATAATTACACTCATACATTTCATAACCCCCCATGAACCTTGTAGGTTATGGAGAAGACATTAGTCTCCAAGTGTGTCCTTCAGACAGCACGTCTCCAAGGGCTTGGTGATGATGTTGCCTGGAAGGAGGCAGGCTAAAACTTTCTCTAGGTCCTTGAGATGTGGCTGCTGGCTTTCTGGATTTAGGCCAGCACTGCCTATCGAGTGCTTTGACATCTGCTGGTACAGTCTGCATTTGCTAATAAACCTGAGATAATGTCATATAGTCAGTGTTAATCTGACTTCTGTTCAAGATCGTTTGCGTGACAAAATTCAGGATATGGTGCAAAGCTCCAGCTTTGGTCACCAGATAAAGTCTGTCTCTGTGGTGGGTGTGGTCTAATGGTGTGTCGACTACATCGGTATTGTCTGGCCTGACGTGAGGCCAGTTTGTTACGGTACAGTTCTGGTCAGCGCAGCTCGGACATCCAGCCTAAGACTCGGGCTCGGCGCCTAAACCGAATGAACGAAAACACTATGCTGCGAGTTCTCTACCTCCTCGGGAGAGAGAGGACACCGCACTGATTTCAGGACTAGACACTGATTTCAGGACTTTGAATGGAGAGTACCACTGTGGGTTGTTTGTAGCCTTATGATGTCGCTAGGCTAGTGAGTGTTTTGAGTCCATCTGTAGTGAGTCTATCAGAGTTAATCAGCCTTAAAAGTGTTTGGTCAGTCCAGTTTAACCTGCAGGAGTCTCCGAGGGATGGTGGAACATGTTCTGCTGCCACAGAGGAAATAAATTCATGACGAGTGAAAACGAGTTCTTAGTGTCTCGCTCGCAGGAAACTCACAGAGAGGGCCGGTAAAGAGACAGACAGGGCCGTTAAAAACCTAATGGATTTTTTTTACGGTTCCCCGGTCCCCCCATGCGGCGGCCCACTTGACGTTCCGCCGATGCGAGGGTCCTCCGGGATTTGTCCTGGTGGTCCTGATGGCCAGTCCGACTATGAAACAGGGAGAGAATCTGTCTAAGAGCCAAGAATAACAGGATTCACAGATGATGAGCTCAGAAAGACTGAAGCCTGGAAAACGTGAACCGTCAGAGAAAGTGATTATTTGAGAGGAATCGACTTGCGACAGTTACTCAGTCACCAGACTAGTGGCCACTGGGAGAGCGAGCTGTCTACAGACGTCCAACCGAACAAACGTCTTGATGAGCAGCCAGATGCTGTTACATTGTCACATGACGACGGAGGATGAGAAAATTACAGTTCAGATCCATCCACTGTAAGTCTTGTTTTACCCGTGTTGTTTTGTAGGAGTGCAATCACTCAGTGTGAAGGATTACCTCAGGACGGAGCGATCACTTCTCCAGTAAGCAGACTGGTTTCACTTTTCAACCTGTGAAAAACAAAAACCTGTGTTGTGTTTTTATAAATATCGTAATGATTATGGTCCACAATGATGTGAAAATGCATATTTTCACAATGCACAATGTCCAAACGCCCCAAAAAATCACAAGTGCCTTATATTGCAACGTACACTTTGCTTTGTGCAGAACTGAAATATTGTGGACACTTTGGCCTTATATAAGCTATGTGAGGTTTCAGAGAGCTCATAATTACTCCCAAAAAAATAGATTTTGGATACCGTCTCAGTATTATCCCCATGTATAGGTATTATGAGGTCTACCATTTGTGAACTGTTCCTCTAAAGCCATATGCCTGCAGTTTGGAGAGTAATATGTCCTAGTTTATAGTATCATCATTTATTTTTAATTAGTCAACACACCTGACGTGCACTTCTTTTTACTGCTGCTGTGATTTCTTCTATCCGAACCATTAGTGTCAAAGATATTGATCCATTTGATCAATTTTGTTTCTATTTCTGTTCTTTTTTTTTCCTGATGAGTTCTTCTTATGTGTTAATCAGTTTGATTTGTCAGCTTGAAGCAGTCGTTTATCACATAAGTGGACTGCATGGGTTAAAATTAGAGAGAAGCACAAGTGTAAGTACTCCCAGGACCTCTGGCAAAGTTTAATATCATCAGTCTCACAACTTGAGAAAATAACTTATACCTTAACAGATCATTCCTCAGTTACCCCCCAGAGCTCAGATGGAGACGGCAGTCATTAACCAACATGGCTAATCAGACCAAGAAACGTGGAGTGCCTTAATGATCGTGAGGTTTAGAAACTAAGCGGAGAACGGAGTAACAGACAGGTGATGCTTTTTCTGGTCTGCAGGAAGGAGTTTGTAGACAACACTGAAAGAAAGTTTTAGGAACGGACTAGAACCTCCAAAAGTTTCTCATTCAGTACGTCGCACGGCCATAGACGTTTGGTCAGGGTCAAGAAATTAAATAGTTTTCTAGCACATTTTTGTCCACATACATCATCTTGCGATGCACCTGAACACATCACCGTTGCTATTTAAAATCGAACGTTAAAATTGAATAAGTGCAGCATCTGTTAAAAGCTATAGATCACTATTTTCTTATTTAATCTGTAATACTGCACTGTGAGGAATACTGAACATTGTTAGCTCTCTAAAAATAAGACATTAAAATATAAAATTACTCATCGAAAGGCTTAGCACTTACAAATAGCTACACAGACATGCGCGCACACACACATGCACACACACAACAGCAACAGGCAGCTTCTTAAGACTCCATATGAAACTGCCTCTTCGGACGCAGAAACTCCTTGTATACCTGTTCTGTAACTACCTCACACAGGTTCCTCAGTGTGAACCAAGACTCACGGAAATGCTCCATCCTGATTGGTAGTCACCCACGGGCGATTATTAAGCCTGACAGAGGCCAGGGAATGTTCAAATCGGGGAATCTATGAGCCTTTTCCACAAACACTAAGTCAATCAGCCAACGGAGGACAGACCACTGAGCGCTTGAACTTTGCTGCCTTGTTGCTCTTTGTGAAGTTTAATTGGCAGTGACATTCCAAAGTGTGATTGATTTCTGATGTTGCACTTGTATCATTTCCTCTTAGTATAAAACGGTAAAGTGTATAGAAGCAAACTAGCTTAAAGCGGAGCAGACACTGTACAGATAAAGCCCAGATTTCAACCCTGAATTGGTCACCTCCACCAGATGAGTTACCATTTGACGTACAGTTTGAGGGCGTCACTGCTGTAAACAGTAGTGAGCTTGTTTTAATACACATAATTTGAGTAGTGTTTTAGATCTTGTAGTTCTGACTGGCACTGAGCATTGAGTGATATAAAACTTAACTTCACTCCAGGACACACAGGCCGTGTTGTCTGCTTTTTCCGTCCGCGGCTCCGTATTTGCCTTTTTTGTTTCTTGCTTTCTGTTCAAAGTAGAATTGCACGAAGAAACGCTGCCTTTCTCACTTTTGGTCAACATTGTTGAGGATTCGGTCGTCTAGCAGCTCTGTGAGGCAGATGTTAGCAATAAAATGTTTACATGTTTGCATGCTAACATTCGCTAATTAGCACACAGTGTACAGCTAAGGCTGACGAGAAAGGCATTAGTTTTGCACGTATCTGATCATAAACCAAAGTATCGGTCAGATTAAAATGTCAACCTGATGTTGGCGGGAGGGGAGCATGAACGTTCGACCCGCATTTCATCACAATCCATTCAGTAATTGTTAAGACATTTCACTGGTGGCACGACTGATGCTGCCATCCACAGAGCCACGCTGCTGCATAGTGAAAACACTACACTATGACAATGAGTATGCAGTATGTGCTGAATAGATTTAGTATGTAGTATGGACGGGACGCACGCTATGTTTTCCCTCAGTGCCCCCCCCCTCTCTGACACAGTAGAGTTGTAATTTGCTGTCTTTGTGTCGGCATCTTCAGTAAACTGCTTAGTGGCGTCTAATTACCTCTGCGTGTTTGCCAACTGTGTCAGGGATTTTATTTATTTATATTTATTTATTTTTTTTAGATTTCAAATAAGCTTTTACAAGTGAACCACTGGGATGTGACATGTAGTCTGGTCCATAGAGAGAGAATTGTTTACCTCCGAGAATAAACGGAGTGATTGTCTTGCTAGAGCAGTGGAGCTCATTATTGGTGCGGTATTAAGGAGGAAGGGGGAACGATTGCTAAAAAGAGAAACCAAGGGAACACGAACCATCTGCTTGCCAATGAAAGCAATGAGGTTTTCACAAAGAGAGGGGAGTTAGGGAGGTTTAGTGAGAGAGGAGCTAAGGGAATAGAAAAGAAAGGAAGAGATATAAAAACACTGTGTTACTACCAAAGTCTTTGTCAAGCCCTGCAATTAAAGCCAGTGGCTGAACACTCCTCAAAGTGGGGAAAAGGAGGAGACAACAAACATGAAATCTTTGCCGGCTATGTTGTTACTAATGCTAATTTGTCTTCACATCGAACGAGACGTGACTGACGAAATTAGATTTCAACCGTCTCTAAGACCATCACCAATGCCCTTTTTCGTGCAGCATTACAGTCAGATGTGGACGAGAATAATGCCGCATCACTTATGATCGTTTTACCAGTACATTAACATTAAACCTGTATGATCTGGACTGGTTTTCCCGATACTGATTCAAATAGCTGGATCGGGTATCGTGACAATAGGGCCGACCTGTGGGGCCGATCTATTCAATTCAATTCCGTTATCCTGTTTATGTCTGTGTGCACGCGCTACGTCATGCGGTAGAAGTACGCCTGTAGAGACATACACTTCGCTAGCAGAAGAGCTAACTTAGCATCGAGGGAGCTAAAAACAAAGGGTCAGCGGTTCGGAGGAATTTCAAAACATTTCATTTTGAATGTGTCCTTTAACATAAAATATGTTTTTGCATCCTTGTCTTTGTGCATCTCCAGAGGTGGCATTTTTAAATACAGTACCATGTTCAGCATCATTTATATCCAGAATAAGAATGAACATTTATCATTTACCTATGGTTCATAATTGATTTAAACACAGTAATCATGAGAAATAAGCATTACTTACGTGTCCTTGTCTTGATATACTCTGTAGGCCAGGATGTCATGTTGTAGTGTGTTTTCCACGAGGACACAATGCACCACTGTCACTGTTACATACTATAGCTGAATTGTCTTTCGCAGTTTCCAGTAGATGTCTCCTCCAATGCTGAAATGAAAATTTACTTGAGCACAGCTAACAAAAGATGCCTCGCAAATATTTCAAAAAAGGCTGTTGAGTACAAGTGTGTGTGTGTGTGTGTGTGTGTGTGTGTGTGTGTGTGTGTGTGTGTGTGTGTGTGTGTGTGTGTGTGTGTGTGTGTGTGTGTGTTAGGGAGAAAGAGCAAGCAAGTGCAATCAGTACTATATATAAATACAATAACATGTAGCCGAGGTGTCAATTGTAGAAATGCAATCACAGTAAATTGCAGTTTTATAATCTAGGAGTTGATGGCGTCATCCTGTAATTAGATAAAACATAATGAAACCTGTGAACGGTGATGAGCTTACACTTCTTCTTTCTCATTCAGTAACAGTCAAGTTTCATTTACCGTGCATTTGTTCCTACAAGTTTTTAATTCACAAATACATTTGACTTATCAACACAAATCACAACATGGGGCTTATTGTCATTGTCCCTCTTGGTCCAGATAAATTCAGGTGATGGTTTAAGCCCTGGCTGGAACTTTCTCCTCTCTTTGTGGAGGGATACTGTAGATCAAAACTCCTAAACATCTCCAGGTGAACACGGAAGGCTGAACTCACAGAATCCTTTTTCTTCTCTCTTCCATCTAGTATTTTTTAGGCATCGCAGTTCAGCCACGATGGTAAACGTAACACTGTGTGCAGTTTACTGACATCAGTATACAAGATTTATGAATATTGAAAGTCAAACTGTTTTTTAACTGTTAAATCTTGCTGCCACTTGGAAGCGGTTCTTTCTTGCAGACTCCATATTTTCTCTCCTATAAACCTCAAAGAAATACGATCTACACTATAAACTATACAACTTACAGTCTTCTTTTATGTGTTTGCATGTAAGATAAAAGATTTTAGCTACTGCATAAAACCCCAGGGACGAAAAATTAAAAGATCACGTTTCTGCATCATTACCAAGTGTACAGTATAACTTTTGGGTTTTTCTTTATTGAGGAGCCAACATATGTAAGGTCTGTCTCTGTACTCTGTTGGTCATGATTAGCGTCGCGCCACATTGCGACAACTCAATATAAAGCAGACAGAATTCTTTATGGAGGCATATACCATTAAAAAGTGTGCTCTGAGACACTCTTCCTGCATAGATGTGTGTAGGGCCGAGGATAAGGAATATTAAAGTGTGATACTTTATTGATCCCCACAGGGCAAATTCCTCGACTAGCAGCGAACAGATCAGAGCGCGGGGTCAGACACTTTACCCGGTAGTTGGCAGGGCTTCAGTGTCGTGTCCAAGGTCATTTCAGCAGAGTAGATGCTTCCTGACTCTGGGTCATGAACTGAGTGCCTGCAGTTTAAAAGCAGACTCGTAAACCAACAGTCTTTTCCTTCCTGGGAGAACTGAGCTGTTGGAAAAGCTAACACAAAACAGCGTTGATGCATGGAAACGGTTAGACAAGTTCTTATTTTACTGTTATTTTACTAAAAACTAAAAACACTCGTTGTTGGATGAAACCACTACATCCTCAGCATAAATGACAACAACATAACAGGAAAACACCCATACAAGAAAAACGCCAAAAACCACAAGTTGTCCTGCGGACATGGACGGCTTAACCGGCTATGGAGCAAAAATATGTTCTCATTAAACAGGGCAGCAACTACTCAATAAATAGATAAGTTGATTGACATAAAATTTGCAAACAGTTTTGGTAATCAATTAATTCCATAAGGCTGAACAGCTAAACCCTGAGCTGACACTCACTGGAAAGCCGCGTAAGGTCAAGGGGGGCTGCAGATTCGTCTGATAATTCACCTGGCACACTGTTTTCACATTGTCATTTAATACATTTTACTATTAAGAATATCCATTAAGGCTGCTTTAAGAAAATCAACCTGAAAGTATGAAAGTGAGGGCGACATGTCCTCCCCATCCCCGAAGCAAATCACGTCCTTTCATGTATGTAAGTGGCTTGGTGGGTCATATGACTCCAGCCAGTCTGAGACATAGCGGGCAAATGCGAATTAGCCTTTATTCCACGTCATGCAGGCCCCCCAGGCTAACATGCAGCCTTTCCACTTGACTTCCAGCCAGTCTCTGCGTAGTGTTGCCATGGCATCGGGCTGTAGGATGAAGGAATTCAGCCACCATTGGTGGAAGTCTGCCTGGAGCCTCCTCAGGATCCTCTCATGCGTCACTCACAGCAAGCTGTGACTCCGCTCTCCTCCGCTCTCCTCTGATTTCTTCTCTCCCTTGTTCACACCTAGACATCTCAGACTTTGCTGGTTAGCACAAAATCGTCTGTTTGCCTTCAGCATTCTTTTCTCACGTATCCCAGCTTCTCTCCTTCCATTTATTCTTCCACCGTCACCGTCTCCCGCTGGCTTTTCCTGCTGTCCATCCTCCCGTTCAACTCTTTCCAGATTTCACTGTGCCTTCCTCTCCTTCACAGGTCACACCTTCCATCAGGCCATCCATCCTTGCACCACCTGCCCCCAGTTCTTATTCCCTCTCTATCCACGCTTCTCTAACCTGTTTTCTACTTTCCTCTCTCCTTCTTTCTCTCTTCCCTGCACCTTCCTCCATTATACTATCCGTGATTCCACCCCTCCATCATTTTCTCCCTACCCCCACTCGCCATCTCGGATGCAGCCTCCGGCCTCCTCTCATCTCGGCTAAAGCACCGCTGAGGGTAGGAAGGGACCGTCACACAACCAAGAGCAAAGTAAAAAGCTGCAGGAACAGAGACGTCTTATGAGGATTGTGGGAAAAGCAGTGTGAAAAACACTGGGCATTCTATATCTTTTTCCTTCTTTCTCACTCCTTTGTGCTCCACTATTTTCTCCGTCCTTCGTGCTTTTACATCTTCTCTCCTAGTTTTAACCCCATTTTTCTGTGGGAGTCTCTTTAGCAGCAGTATGTGCTGTTAACACACACACACACACAAAACTCTATTTCTAATAAGTTGTGAAATTTCATTCCTATAGTATACACTGCCTGGAGAGAAATAACTTATCGTGAAGGAGAGGCTTCTTCAGTTGCATTTTAAAGCACTTTATCAGAAATACCACACTAATACTGGGCAGTTCCTCCCTCTGCTCTGAAAAGAGCCTCAGGTCTTCGTGGCCTGGATCCCACCAGATGTTGGAAACTTTCCTTTGAGATCTTGCTCAATGTTGGCGTGATTGCATCACCAATTTCTGTAGATTTTTCAGCTGGTAAACTGTGGCCATAAAGGGAAGCACATGGTCAGCAACAACACTCAGACAGGCTGTGGCCTTCAAACCATGATTGGTTGGTATTAAGGGGCCAAAGTGGAGCCAAGAAAACCTTCCCCACACCATTACACCACCACCAGCAGCCTGGACTGTTGACACAAGGGAGGTTGGGTCTATGGATTCATGCTGTCAAGGCCAAGTTCTGACCCAACCATCTGCTGCCTCAGCAGAAATCCAGATCCATCAGACCAGGCTACGTGTTTTCCAGTCCTCAACTGTCCAGTTTTGGTGCAGCCTGTGTCCACTGCAGGCTCAGGTTTCTGTTATTGGCTGACAGGACTGGAACCTGACCTGTCTACAACAGCAGAAGACCGTCCACCTCAAGGTTGGACGCGTTGTTCATTCTAAGAAGCTTTTCTGTTCATCACAGCTGTAAACAGTGGTCACCTGAGTTACCGTAGCCTCTGTCAGCTCCAACCAGTCTGGCCGTTCTCCTCTGACCTCTCTCATCAACAAGGTGTTTTTAGTTTTTGGCTCCATTCTGACTAAAAACTCTGAAAATCCCAGGACACCAGCAGTTTCAGAAACACTCAAACCATCTGTCTGGCACCAACAATCCTGCCCCGATCAAAATGACTGAGACCAAATTTTTTCCCTCCATTCTGATGTTTGATGTGAACATTAACTGAAGCTCATGACCTGATTTTATGCACCGCTCCGCTGCCACATGATGAGCTGATTGGACACTGGCATGAATAAACATGTGAACAGGTGTTCCCAGAAAAGTGCTTGTGAATGTATAATCTGGTGCTGAAAAAAAAAAAAAGAAGCTTGTGTCGGTATCTGTTTATGTCACTACATCTGTATTTGGATTGATAGTGGAAAGAGACATGGCGTGCACTTGAATTCTGCTTCATTTTGTGTTGAGCTGTTTTGTACTTCCATTTACAGTATACTCCTGCATGCATACAGTATATCTGTACTGTAAGTGTAGTTGCCAAAAAATAACATTTTAACCAGGTTTTTGAATTAATCAAATAATTAAGCACGATTTTGTATTTGAACCCTTCAAAAATACGGAGAAATGCACGTCTAACCTGAGTTTAATAGAAGCTGTATCAGAGTTAATGGTTATGGTGGAAATGAAAAGTGAAAATAGACCAGTAGGTTACAACAGTGGAGAAAAAAGTTACATTGGGCCTTAGTGCATGATTTATATTAACGAATCGGACGTTGTGTATATAACAGGAGGAAGAGAGCAAAAAAAAGTGCCTCTCACACATGAACGTTTGCTGCTTTTCTTCGTCATATATGATGGAAAATGAAATATTTTAACAAAATGAGACGTCAGAGGGCGTCAGTTTGGGCTTTAGGAAATTGTGATCAGCAGTTAATCAGATAAGTTTTTGAGGAAAATTGTGACATATGTTGCTCCAGTTGCTCAAATATGAGGATTTGCTGTTTTTTTTTGTATAATGTATCATTGTGAAATGAATAAATTCTGTCTAAAGAAAGAGATCACCTGGGGCTCTGGAAAATTGTTATGGTTATTTATTTATTTGAGATAAAATAACTAATTAATTAATAGAGAAAATAAAAATATGAAAATTAGTAATGAAAATAAATGTCAGTTGCAGGCCTAGATACATACTGTACCTTACCAAGTGTACATGAGACAAACGAAACTAATCCAGAAGACAGAAAACTTGTTTGTTTGTTTTTGGTGAAGTCCATCTGCACATAGGCAGAGAATGAGGAGTTAATGTTGGCCACTTTTAGTCACGATACGATCTGCGATCCGGAGACATTTCTAAAGCATAATCATCATTAAAAAGTACCGACTGTGGATTACAAGTTACCCGGCACCTTATCACACCAGACAGAAAGGTATTCACATCGACCCAGACTTTTTTAACTGGATGACACCGGAGTTGGGTTCGGGTCCTGTTCCTTATCTGAGTTTTGGTTACATTCCTACTAGTTAGGCGGCTCAGATGTTGCTCTGCCGGATGTGACGCCCGTACCTTTACCTTACCAACAGTCACCACACACAAGTACTGAGTCTGAGTGACACATGCAAGACGGAGGACGGCCGTCACGGAGTACTTTGTTGACAGCATGAATGTTAGTGTTCAGAAAAGGTATTGTTGATTTGGTATTAAAAGGCATGCCTGTCAGAGCCGACAGGTTTCTTTTAAAGACGATCTTTCGGGCTTGTGTTAGCTAGTCGACAGTAGAGCAGGAGGTGTTACAGTGACACGCCATACATGTTAGACCGCTGGCTCATCATACCACTCAGTGATGCTGCGTGTGGTTGTGTCCACCTCACACACACACACACACACACACATTACAGAAGAAAGTACCATAAAGGATCGATCTGAGGTGTGACCAAAGCAGCTCTCCTGCCTCGGTGCTTTTAAAGGCTGCAGATGGAAACAACTGCAGCCTGAACTTGAAATAACTGCAGAGGCTGCAGAGTCACAATGTATATGGACGGAGGCAGTGGATACTGATCTGGTGACAATAAATAATGGAGTCGAGTAAAATGTTTAATGGACAGTTACAATAGCAATGAGAAAGTATCACAATATCGCATTTTTAGAAGCTGGACTCAGGCGTATCCAACTTCAGCTGGACGCACCTGCTCAGTCCCACAAGTCGTCGTCTGTAAATCTCGGGTACGACCCATAGGAGCGTCTCCTGAAAGGTGTACCCGACCTTTGTCCTCACGGTTCCAACAATGAACACGCAGTTAAGGTTGTGGAGCATCCATTGATAAAACGAACGACGATGACTATTGGTTTCACACAGGCAAACGAACAGCACTCTCCTGTGTGAGAGTCCTGCGTTTTGTGGACTCATCCAGCTCGACCTGGTCCTAACATGTCACTCTGTATACGTCACTAGACTTCCTCTTTTGCTCGCGTCATAATTAATACATTCGCTAGACGGCGCTTAACAGTAAAACGCATTGTGCACAGACGACCTATGGGCCCATTGTTTTACAGGACGACAGTCTCGCTCAGTCTGTATTTCACTGCGTCTGCCCTTGGAAATGTTCATGTTAAGTACGTCATTATGTTAGAGAATCACGTTTGCAATTCTCTTTATATTTGCTAGTTTTTCCGGGTCATTGTGCCCTTTGGGATGCCTTCTTCCACTGTTTCATGTCGATTCCTAAATACCACGATCCGACAGTTTCTCCAGTGAAGTGATGATTGCTCAGAACACACTGAGCTTGTAGAAGTGAACAGCGGAGTGGATTATGTTGCCGGAGAAGTTCTTATGGACTTTTTTTTTTTTTTTTTAATTCAGTTAAACCACCGTTAACCCAAGGTTACTGCAGCCGCTGGGGAAACAGCCTGGTATATAGTATAGTAGTATAGCATATTATAGTTTTCCTTTAAGGAAGGCTGGTGCTTAACATTTAACTCCTGGGTCATCAATGAGTACTTACTCACCTAATAGACGTTCTCTCTCTCGATCCTTCTCCAGCTCTCTCTCAAAGAAGTTCTTTGCTAAGCTTTAATGTTACCTCAAGTCAGGTGGAATGTGGAAGGCTTCTCCTTGATTTGCTGTGGTTCGGATTGTGCGTCACTTTGGAGAAAAGCATCTGATAGATGAATAAATGTAAATATAATGATAAAATATTTCTAAGGTATTGTACCTTCGGAAAGCAACTTAAACATTTTAATTGTAGACGAAGAGTCGCAGTCAGTGCCAACGTCAGTGACAAATATAGAGTTTCCTTTGATTGCCTCATAATTAAAGCCACCCCAGTTAAGCTGTTTTAATGTTGTGCAGCAGCAGCAGGAAATGTTGTGTTAGTTTTAGCAGTAAGATAATCCAGCTCTGACACGGCTGCAGGGGAGTGAACAGTGAACAGCGAGGCTGATATCAGTCAGATCAAATTTTAAACAGTAACACTGGATTACAGGCTGCAATTTTTCCTGTCTGTCCTGTGTGTGTTAATGTGTGTGTGTGTGTGTGTGTGTGTGTGTGTGTGTGTGTGTGTGTGTGTGTGTGTGTGTGTGCGTGCGTGTGAAGGCAATTTGAATCCAGTGTGGAAATGGTGGACCCCTCCACAAACAATCAAAAGTGCTATATAGGAAGAAATTAAAGAAAGTTAATACACTGAGTGATTGTTGCTGAAAAAATACCATGCCAACCATAAATTGTATGCTTGTAGGCTTGACCTCATTAGCGGCGACGGCAGGATTATATTTCATATTAAGCACAAGAACCGCCTGCACGCTTGTAGGCAGCCTCAAACGTCTGGGTTCCCACACACGCACATATGTCGACTCAGTGAGCAGGTGGGAGAGAGAGATTGATCCATGTTATTTTGCACTTAAGGTACCAACACAGCACCAACATAAAACCCTGAACAGCCTACCGCATGCGTTTCAAAGACAACAAAAACAACAACAGCCCGCTAAATAATAGGCGACAATATACTATATTACTATTGCGCTATATTGAATATCCCAGAGAAATGTGCAGTAACAGTGGGCATTAAGCAGGCGACGGATTCCCTTATTTAGCAGCATCATCGTAAGAACAGTTAGGTGCAAAGATAATAACAACAATATATACGACAGCAAGACCAAACCAAGCAGCTACAATCAACAATCAAAAAGCCAAATGAGAAAATAAAATGAAATCGTATTCCTTGGTATTTCATGTCCATTCTCCGTCTGTCACACTCATGCGGAACGGCCTCCGCATCAATTCCAGTATCATGATGGATGTTCATCAGTCCACTCAGTCATTTGTCAGTCATCGTATTCCTGAGATATGTCTTCAAGCGACGTAAACAGCAGAAGGAGCTGCCGGTTGAAACAGGCATCGTTAGGAAAACCCTTATGACAGTGTTTGTTTTGGATACAAGGCTGCAGACGATCTCAAAATCTGGCAGATGTGACTCACGGCAGGTGCAAGTATAGCAGTCATAGTCCAAGCTCCGCATCTGCAGTGTCAACATCGGGCCTCAGAGCACCACACTCCTTTATCTCCTGCCATTAAGTGTGTGTCAACAGTGGCAGTTTGTCAGGTAGATGGTCCCGGGCTTTAAGACGTGGCGGTGCAAGGCAATACTCTGTCCCTCACCCCTGTGATCAGATGGTCGGTGAACGGCAAGAAAAGGTTTCTTTTCCAGTACTCTTGACGGTTTGCAGCAGGTGTGTTAGAACTTTGCGTTTGTGTGTTGGCCTTGGGTTTGGCTCCTTCCCAGGGCTAAGATAAGAAATTCAGCTGTGCACAGTTGTGCACTCACATGAGTTGCTGTTGGCGAGTGTCTCGAAACTATGTATATTGCATTACTCCAGTCAATAAGTGCCTTCGTTCTCAGAATCATGTCTTCTGATGAGAGAATCGTGCAAGCTAACACAAAAAACGCCATCAACGCTTTTGCTGGGGTTGTCCCCCCTCTAGGAGGCTAGAATCTAGACTGTGATGCTTGTAGTTTGACAGTCAGATGCCCTTTGAGTCGATTCACACTGGCAATATCATCTTGAGAGGCTAAGGTCCCGCATAATGTGGATGTTTGCTGCTTTCACACATCATCCGAGTCCTTGTGGCTTGGACAACAGTCACTGAGGGGGGTATCAGCCACGCTAGATTCGTCCTGGGGCTTCCCACTTTGCAAAGTGGGTGGATCGTAGACATGTAGCTGGCCGCTAGCTTCTGTCATAATGTTAACGCCATCACTGCCAAGGTCACGATTAAGCGCCAGAAATGGTGATCACGCAATGACCCGATGGTCGGACTTCAAATGTATTTGCGTCACAACGTAAGTGAGGGGATGCAGCCAAAACATAAGACAGGATCTGCTGCTGTAACAAATCTTATTTTCAAAGATAGGATGTTAAAAAATGAACCAAATCATTGAAGAAATGTCCGCGCAATGCGTACGGGATCACGGCTGCCGCTGCCAATGGATTTCATGAAAAACTGAAGTATGAACTTTAGCGTCTCACTCCTGGGTCACCAGTGGGTCTATTTATCATATTAAACACGAAGATATTGCCGTTTTACAACATTCAGTAGTCACTTTTACCTCAAATAAGAGTTTTCATTACATTACATTCCAAACGTGACCTTATTTCTTATGTCAGACTGCAGAGTGAAATTGCTTCACAGGAGTTGCCTGCTGGTAAGAAAGATTGGACAGTTTACTGAAAGGTTAAAGGTTTCAATCCCCACCGCAGCTGTGTGATAAATTGCCCTGTCCTTGGCCCAGAGACTAAACCCCTGCCTGCTCACACTCACCCTGCTGAGCAGTGTCAGCTAGATGTCATGAATTAAATGTTCACACCTTACTCCGACACCACAACACTGCACCACGTTGTAGGCGTCCGACGCCCGACAGAGGCCCGTCGAGGATGTAAAGGTCATCACTCAAATACGTCAGCACCTCCTGCCCAAGGGGGATTATGGGAAAGTATTTGCCCTCCATGTGACACGCACTAAACTGTTGAGGCTACAGTGACGCATCACATTAAGGTATAAGCGATGGCAGCGATAATAGCACACTATCTGGTTTACCTCGAATACCGCACATGACATTTGACACGTGACAAAATTTCAAAAAGCCCGCTTGCTGTTGTGAGGCACGATGAGCCACCATCACTCTGTGACTCTGGGACGTGACTGGAAGGGGGCGCACTTTTTGAAAGTGCTCCACAGATAAAGATCATTATTAATATTATTATTATTATTATTTATTATTTATTATTCACTTGTAAGTCACTCCCTCATTTGTAAGTTGCTTTTGATAAAAGCGACTTATAAATGAGTAAATGTAAAAGTATTGTTGTTGTTGTTGTTGTTGTTGTGGCTGTTTTTTGCAGCGCCGCTCTCCAGTTTTCCTGTGGCCTGGGTGTGTGTTGTAGGCCACCACGAGTTGGCGAACACTAACCCGAAGCACAGTTTTGAAATACTAATTGGCCTCTCACATTATGCAGCAGAGCCCTTTTTTTTCCAAGATGAGCCACATGAAAACTAAACAGCACAACCAAGCTACCACACCTGGTCTGTTTTAATGGAAAATTTCATTAAAGTGGAGGATGAATTTGCAAAGTAAGAAAACACCTGCTTTACGGTGAGGTAGTTTTACTGAGTGTTCATGTTTACAGGTTTATGATTCACGATGACCGATATCAGGACCTGTATAACACCGTAATGATTTTTAGCGAGGTTCTTGGATAATTCAGATTAGAAACATGGTGCAGCACAGTTCTGGCTTTGGACAGAAAAAGCAACATTTGATTTAATTCTCTGATTAGTGAGTCACTGGTGTTACCTGTTGTTGAGTCCAATTTGTTGTTTCCCTGCAAACAATGAGCTGATTCTACCTTTGGTCCTGGATTGACACATGTGGTTCGAGTGAAACTTTCTCAACATTCCAGTCAAAGCTCTGCATGACGTGTTGTTTACTACATATTGGTGTAAGTACAGGAGATGCTGTAAATTCTGAAATAGTGTTCCCGTATAGACCTCAGTAGCAGAGAAAAACAGGCCTTTATGTTAGGGACAGACTTTTATTTCTCCTGTTCCCCTTTTAAAACAACCGCAACACTTCCTCCATCTTTGCTTGTTGTCGTTATAAATTCAGTGTAATGTCCATTTCATCCGTACAAGAGTCATTTCAGCCGCTCACTTTGCTTTTTCCCCCAAACAGCGTTAAGCTACCACGAATGAAACTCAACACTTCCTCCAGTATTTTCATAGTAAAAGTCTTGCTGCCTTACCTGTAAGGTTAGGCTTTTAATGTCGTGAAAAACCAAAACAGAACAAAAAAACCACCAGAGATCATTGAGTTTTGTTGGCAGTAGCTTACCTCTGATCAGGAGTACGGCAAAGGAGAAGCGTAGTCGTACCGATGAATTAGTGCTGTGGAAATGGACCGAATTGACCGTGTGAGCTGTTGTTGTTGGCTGCGGCCTTTATTAGAGACCGGCATTTATGTGTTCCTGCTGAACGCACCCCAGCCGTTGTTAGAGACTCGGCCGTTATGTTAATACCCGCTTTTATAAGAGAATTTACCTGGTCTCACCTTTTCTCACACCAGGGAATAAGTGCACACTGAGCAAATGCAGATATCCCAACACTTGATTATAAATGCAAACACAGCACAACTCAGGGTCTGTATAATTACAGTATATACAGTTTCTGGCATGTTATAAATCCTAAATCGCTGCGGTCATGCTTAAATTGGGATCCATTTAAAGATGAACTCATTGCCGCAGATAACATCATATCATGGAGCCCGGTCCCGGGGCTGCGTTACATGGACCGTTCCTCGGCTCGGCTCTAATTTACTGCTTATCTGGTCTAAGTGCACCTTTGGGTGCCTGTGAGCCGTCCCGTATCTGGTAGCTGGCTAACAGGCGGCACACGAGAAGTGGAAATAAGATGCATAGCACCCGGGGGAGCGTCCTAATCGGCCTGGCTGGCCTTTCGCAGGACGCCTGTGTGTATTTACTGGACATAGGGAGTCTGTGTGTTCTGCTGGTGTCAATATAATTGTGTTTCTGCGTCCCTTCGTGTGAGTGTGTGTTTCCAGTGATCATGGCAGTGTGAGCAGACTGTATCAGAGTGTTTTCCCTGCATCAGATATATTTGGCTTCGGGTCAAAGTACCAGCTGATCTCAACGGTTTCACTCGGTTTGTGTCATTTACGGAGACACAGTGGGGACAGTTGTCAGTAACATTGATTTATTACCCATAGTGCAGGGCTTGGCTTCTACGCTGCATCCCTCATAGAGGATATCAGTTTATTGCTCCTCTTCTCTGTTGGATTTCATGGCATTTTATTTTCACTACATTCGTTGGATCCGCACAGAAAAGAAATCAATAAGAGAAAGTGTCGCACCAGAGCTGTACACACACGAAGCAAACGAAGTCTGAGAAAAGGGTTTGATGCTGACCTCAATGTATTTAACTTCCCTGGCTCGACACATGGCTATGATAGTGTATGTTAAAGGACAATACCGCTGGTTCAGCCCAGCAAATCCCGTGTGCTTACAACTTACTGACGATTTCCCAAGTTCATGCAAGCAATTTTGAAATTTGTTTTTTCCTGCCTTCCAGGGGGTCATTGGTATTATTTCATTTCCCTACACTATCAAAATCAACTCACAGAGACTTGAAACTTGCTCAACATAGCTAATGCATCACAATGAAACACACATGTGCACTGGTTTTTAATGAACTTAATTAATCGTTGAGTTTTAATGCAGTTAAATCAGCAGAGTGATCTTTCAATCCTTCGTGGTGGTGCATTCAAGTGCTGACATCAAAGCTTCAGCACTCAGCTACCACTTAACACTGCTGACTTCAGAGTGGAAGACAGTCTCAGCCACCGACGGCAAATTAGCGCACCGTCCCTCGGGGCTCAGATGCACGCTCTCATTGGCCGATCAGGGCTTAAGACCCGCATAGGCTGAGTACACCATGAATAGTAACTCTCCAAAATGGCGATGCTTTCAAAAGAATTTTGTCAGACAGCGAATTAAATGATGAGGACATGATCATGCTTTCTACCTTGGGAATGGGACATTTGGAGCCGCTGTTGGAGGACGAGGCAGCGGCGCAGCGGATGAACCTCCCTGTGGGACAAACCGTTCTGATTCCGTGCTCTCTGGTAAAGCTGACAAAGTTGCTCATCCATCGTAGATGCACTGTCTTGCTCGGAAAATGGTTTACTTGAGAGAGCCGATACTGTCCAATCAGAATTCCTCACTGGCAGGAATGTGTACACGGCCGGATTGAGCTCCTGGGGGGCCCACGGCAAAAGATTTAACGTTGGGCCCCTGTTGACCTCCACTGTACATGTAACCCAGAAACCCACCAGTACTCTAGAGCTGAAGTGATTAGTTGATTAATTGATTCTTCAACTGGAGAAAAACTCATTGGAAACAAGGTTGATAACTGATGAATTATTTGGAAATTTTGCTTAATAAAAGAAAGGAAAACATTCTTTGTTATCAAATGTGAGTATTTGCTAGTTTTTCCCAGTTTCCTATGATAGTAAACTGAACATTTTTGTGTTTTTAACTGTTGGTCAGATCACAAAAGTAATTAGAACATGATCACTTGGGCCTCAGGTAATAATGAGGCATTTTTCACTTTTTTCTGACATTTTGTTCACTAAAAAAATGATTTATTTCTCACATCTGACAATTTTCTTTAATAATGAAAAAATTTAATGTTTGCAGTTGTAAAGTCCTTCTGTGATGGAATAATTTGACCTTGCCCAAGGTTTTCTGTCTGTTAATAACTTGAAATATGATTAAACACAATAAAACAACACAAGAGCACAATATAAACTCAAAAAATTCTCTTAAAACTAGTTTTCCGTCCACAAAACCAGGGCCACGGGATGGGGGATGGAGGATGGAGGACTCTCCACTTGATTGGAGCAAACTTCTAACAAATGTGCGATTAGGGAAATGATGCAGATCCAGATGATATGGAGTGAACTTGAGGATTTTGGGGCCCCTGGGGGTCTGAAGCCCCTGTACAGTTGCCTGCTTCGGCCGGTTGGTGATCCAGCCTTAAATGTGTATCTCCACCATGGTAATTAGTCCGTGTTAAAAATATTTTTTTCAAACTAAATCATAATTACCATCAGTTATAAATGCGGACTTGTGTCACAACGGGCGATGCACTGAATTAAGGTGGGTGCATCACCTGAGCATTTTATTTTGAAAATGGTCTTAGATCCTAGAGCCCGCATGAAACTATTTAAAATTCTTAAGGAAACATTGGACTAAGTGCCAGAATTAAATCCTGAAATAATGAGATAGAAAAATTTAACTGCGTCTTTCTAAAACTTCACATGGAATCACCCAAGGGTTCAATATGCAGAGCCAGTAGAGCTGGTACAAAGGCAGCCCTGGTTGTTTGGGATAATTAGGGATGCTGCGTTACCCCTCTCTTCTTCAAAGAGATCATTCCATGAAAATATTTTAATTAGTGTAATTATTGCATTTTAAAACACTGAAAATGGTCAAAAAGAATAAAAAGAAGTAAAACAAATCTTATTTGATTATTTAAAATGCTTTGGACAAAAACCTTGTCCTCTTCTTTGACATGTTGAGTGTCCACCAGTGTCCCACCGGTGGACATTCTCTGTCACATCAAAGGATGTTTCAGCCTTTTGTGACAGTTATTGACCTTGCTATTCTTAGCTACTCCGTCACCAGCAGTTAGCAAGACACATTTGCATAATTTTCTTATAATAATAATATTTAATAATAATAAATATGTAGATTAAACTGCAGTTTTAATTTAAAAAATATAATTTAGGGGTGTCACACAAAAGGACAACAAAGCTTACCACTTTTAGTGGTTTAAAAAAAGTTAAATATTTGAAAAGTTCTGAGATAAAAACTTTCCATATGTGCGTCATGGGCTTCAGTGGGGGCTTCAGTAACATGACCCCGAATGGGTCCTTCAGCTAAATAAAGTTGTCCTTGGAATTGCCCGATTAATGTCAGGATATGGTGTCACATTGGATGAAGTGGTTTTCAGTGACAACATGAATCAAGTTCCTACGCTTTTAGAAATGTGTGGATGAAAAAAATGATGGACATTTACTAAAAAAGACCCTTGTAAATTTATGCCTAAGGTATTTATCAACATTTTTAGGCTTTTATTTTTAATTTATAAAAGTTATAATTTATTGAACCATTGCTTGAGACAGTCACACCCTAGGACAACTTTGAGATTTGGCTCAAAAATATTTAAAAAATCCAATAACCAAGCAGTTTTTAAAACAACAGGTCCATGTTAAAAAAAGAAATGTTTAACTATTTATTGTAATTTAAATGATGACAATACTCATTATATTCATTTTTATCTTGTGTGAGAGTAAAATGCCAGGACACCTCAACAACCCACTTGCATCTACATATATTTTGCTAATAATTTGTACTCATTATTCAGAAGCTGTACTTGTACCGTTCTGATACGTACTTAAGCTCCCCTCTAGAGTTTTCTTGTAAACAGACTTGGTGTTTACATTTAGCGTTACTCTCCTTGAAGTCTAACAAACATGTTGAATGCATTTCCTTCCTCATAAAACATTTAGAAAGATTTTTTGAACCTTTTGAATACTGCATTGTTAAATCCGTTTTTACTAGCTATCGGTCTTCCTCACTGCCGTCGTTGGCACATTGCTACCTCCACCTGGTAGGCTCCCCTCACAAAAGAGCTCCTGAACTTCTGTGGCATCAGCCAGGTCCAGGTCCTGTGTCCACCTCAGTCAAGAGAGAAGGAAGCAAGAGAGAGACTACAGAGGATTACCTGGAGGAGGTCAAAAAGAAAAAGGTAAACCAACCGTGAAAGTCTGGCCAGATGTGCAGCAGAGGCTGAGGGCAAGGCTGGCAGTCAGATGGCTCAGCGCATAGCAGAGTCAAATGCTCTGAGGAGGGTCTGAAGGGAAAAGTTAGCTGAGCTCACCAACATTGAGGAAGAGATTGCGACCAAGGGAGAAGAGCTCAGATTAATGTAGTCTAGTTCTTGTGTACACGCACACACAAATGCACACACATTACTCTTGTGTATTCTCAGTTCTGTGTAGTCACGATCAGTTTCCCTTGTATCCTTTGTCCTTTTTACATTTCATTCATAAGGTCTTAAAAGGGGTCTTAAAAAGTCATTAAGGAGGAAGTAAAGTCTCGTTGAATCCTGCAGAAACCCTGATTACCCGTGTACATGTGTGTGTGCGTGTGACAAATGCAGGTAGCGAACAAAATCCACTCATACAAAACTACTCCAAAGTGCTACCAGTGGTCAAACGTCCACAGGGTACCCTTAAATAAAGGATCTGAACACTTTCCTCGCCAGTGATCAACACCGCCCATGATGCTGCAGCCCCCAGTGGAACGTAGTTAGCTAACGTAATGTCCGTTTCATCGTCTCCTTCTGGAGACCTCTCCCTGTAGTCCGAAGCTCTCTCACCATTTTTTTCTCTCGTTGAGGTGGTTTTTTAATGTACCTTGGTGTTCGAATCATAGTTCTAGCGGTGTACCTGATTAGCTTTGAGGCTCGCGTTTGCCCCTCAGACAGCATTTGTCTCCAGGCTTGGTGCTGTCTTGCTGGGGTACTTGACTGTAGTTTTCTTCTGCACGATGTGCCCTGATACCTACTGAATCTGTGGATATTCTTAGGTAGACAAACAGTGAATCCCTCTGTCCAGAGGTGGGTATATGCTCTATACCTGTGCGCACACACCACTGCACACCTGTACACATCCACGTGTATGCCAAAGCAAATGTGTGTTTACTACTATGAATCTTTCGTGTAAGTTTGGGTGTGTTTTTGTGTTTAGTGCCTCCAGGTAAGCATCAAAACAAACATCATACTTTAATGAGATTCTCAGAGCCCAGGCATCTGTGTTGGCAGCCTGGAGGCTCCTCCTGGGAGAAAGAAACCTGCATGGTGAGACCAGGTGGTAGGAAACTCTGACAGCTCTCTACCACCACGACGTTTTCTCTCATCAGAGCCAGAGAGACGCAGTGGTTCGTCGGACGCAGGGTAGCGGTGGCTCGGTTTTGGGAGAGCTACCAGCCTCCTTTGTGTCACTGCTTTAAACACACGCAACACCATCCACACACACGATGCCGCAAGAGGAAACCTCCCTCCTGCTGCGCTGTTCCTGAACAGCAGGAGGATCACGAGGAGTCCAGGAATGCAAGTGGAGCCGTATGCTCAGAGTCAAAGCGGATAAATCAAACCTGCACTCTGGATTTTCCGGCTCCAGGAGCTGACACAACCCACAAAGCTCAGGCTTTAAAACAGCCTTTTAAAAATGTACGGGTGATGTTACAGGGACAACCTCCAAATTTTGCCCAAGTCATTGGTATAGCTTGCAAAAAAAGTCAGTCTGTCTGGTCAGACAAATGCGAAGAACAGCATGGCTTTAATCAAGATCTCTGAGTGCATCTGAGTGTAGCTGTAGAGGTAGTGTGGGTTCAGAATGTCATTGGACAAGCAACAGAACTTGTCAGGTTTTTCAGATGCCTCATATGCCCCATTTTTAGGTTTCCTTGAGAAGGATCCCTCGTCGCTGTCTGAATTATGATTCTGGTCTGGCAGCAACCGAGCAGGAAGTTATTATTAGTGCCATAAAAAATTGTAGGGAGGTAGATATGGATTCATGGGTCAATAAAGTCTGTGACTCCAACACAGGAGCCAACCGTTAGTTTCAGTCAATGCTGAACCTTTTCCTAACCTTAACCAGGCAGTTTTTCGATCCATGCTAGCAGCACATGAAACAGTTTTAGAAGTGATGCTGTCTCGCTGATGAGGGCATCAGATCAAAAAATATCAAGTCATACTTGTCGTTTGCAAAGGCGAAGACAAACAACCTATCCCGTTTAGTTTGGAGATCTTGTTGCGTAGTTGAGTTCGGGCCGGATCCTGTTGTAGGCAGTTCACCTTGAACTGAGCATCTGTGAGGGAGAATGTTTGTTTGTTGAAATCTGCAGTGACAACATTTAACTGAATCACTACCTTTAAAACCCAAATCCAGTGGATTGAATGTTGTGGGCGCTTTCCTTACAGAGCATAGATGTCGTCACTTGCTAAATGTTAACAATGTGAGCACTGGTCTTTAAACCTGCACCATGCACAGTACATAATGTTAGCGCTTTTCCTTTGTCTGTTGCAGAGAACACCCTTAGATTGAACTGTCATTCCCAGAAATGAAATCACAAATCACTGAGTTAATTACAGCACTTCTAGAAGAGCTTTTCAAGTCATTGTACATTTAGTTTGATCATTGCAATCCTGAAAACTCATTACAAAGTCCCATTTGCAGACATGAGTAAAATTTATACACAGGCTTTACAGGTTTTCCATTATAACCTTCCACATTTTACACTATTATTTAATTTTTTAGACTTCAGTATTTGTGCAGGGGTTGTTTATTACAGCCGATCATCAGCAGGAGACTTTGGTGGCAAAATTCCTGAATATATGGTTTCACAAACAGGAAATCCCTAAAACTACATTCTTAAATGAAGCTGCAAGTACCAAACATTTCCTGTCTAAAACCAACTGAAAGCAGGTTTCCATTTCTTGGAAGTGTATAACATACGTGGGTTCAATGATATTTTTATTAAAGTATAGAACAGAGTGATTGTTTTTCCTTGTTATGTTCGGCCAAGGTTTTTTATTGAGCAATATCTCCAGTGAGAATGAGTCAGACACAGGCTCTGATTGAGAATGGGAATGGATCAGCCCTGCTTTTGATTGCCGAGGGACAACAGACACTGTGACTCAGACCATGTAATTACAGACTTGACCTTGGCATTTCTGATGGCCTGTAACGAAATTTAGAAGTACCCTACCTTTAAAGTGTCATTTCCACGACTGGATATTATTCATCATGTGTGACTGCAATTGATGTGTGATGTTTGAAAGCCTGTAAAGATGTATTTTTAGACGCTAGGATGACATTAGTCATTCTGTTTCTGAAATGTATTTACGCACAGAGGCTCATTCTTGACCTTGGGATTACATATAAGTGATTACAGTTCCTCTACCTTTTGGCTGTAACCTACAGCCTTCTTCAGTGAGTCGAGCTTGGTAAGGATAGAGTACATGACCCGAGTACAGAACTTTACAGGTTGACCTCTTGTTACTCCGTGGGATGACACCTGAGTTAAACTGGCCAAAGAAGGCTGTGGGACACAGCTGAAAGTGAACCTGGAGATGGTCAGATATAGTTCTTATATCTGCTACAAGAAACAAATGGACACATAGATTTGATGAGCTGGATAAAAGAAAAAATGTATCTTCTTTACCCTTTAGGGAGATGGAAATCAAAACACGTCGCACAACCGGTAAATGTTAAGGATGGAGGTGATTTGAAACCACTGTGTTTTGAAAGAGAAAAATGTAGAATGTATTTGAAGTGCTCTACTATGTATTTATGGTCACGGGTATTTTTCCTGCAATTTTTGCTCTTTTGTACATAGCATTTCTGAAGGAAAGGATGACTGTAATGTTTTGTATATATGGTATTTATGGTGATTTATTGGTCACATGACAGATGTATGTGTTGTCTATCAGGAAATCGGAAACAGCCTCAGGTAATCTGACGAAGGCAAAACATGAACCGAAAACATTTGGTGAATAAGGCTACCGGAGAAGAGTTGTGCGGCACGGACTTACATTGAAGCTCAGGCTGATTAGCTCCTCGCTGTATGTGAGTGCTGGAAGTCAGAAACTTTTACCCTTAAGGAATAACCTGACAAACATGTTATTTAAACACTATTTTTAAATACAAAAAAACCAATCGGTATTAGTTTTACTGTAGTTGATAGAGTGAAAACTGTTTTCAGTCTCAACATTTTCATGTCTAGAAACATACAGATACACTCAATACATACAGGTGAGGTATTGTCATATATGCACATATAAATTCATGTTCTGACTTATAGCCCCACATATACTCATCCTCAACTGTACCTACTCTTCAGAGATGTTTTATTATATTAAGGTCTGCTAAAGGTCTGCTCCTCCATTTTAGAATCCTCTATCTGCGACCCATAATGCAAAGAGAGGATTGAGGGAGTGATCGCTGTCATTTGCTATGGCGGGTGCCTTGACCGTGATGGCCGTGTTGTTAAGCTCTCAGAGGTCTGGTGCCGGGAGCCCAACGAGTTTGTTTGCGGTATGTCTGACACTGTTAAAGTTTGTTTTGTTCTTTCAGTTTTTGCTTTTCTGGGATCATTTTGGTGCCTGCATTTGAGAGCGGACAGTAAAGAGATGACGGGAAACGAGGGGAAAGAGATGGGGAAGGACTTGCAACAGTGGTCCCTAGCTGGAGTTGAACCAGGAACGCTGTGACTCATGGTCAGTGCATACGGGACGCCTACTGTTGGGTATTATTATTATCACATTACAATATTATGTGAATATTCAGAACCACGCAGCTACATAAAATCATATATATTTACAAAAATCTAAAAGAAAATCAAAGATTTAGCTCAGAGAAAACATAATCAGAAGAAGCCCATGCCCCTTTTGATCCCGCTCGTTAAAGGAATCCACTCTCTAAATTAAAGGTATACTAAGCGGGACTAGGCCTAGTGGGCTGAACACCCACTGCCCAAAGGTTGCAGCCCAGAAACGCCCTGAACACAACAGAATAAGAAGAAAATAAGGAAATACAGGCAGAGGGCAGGGTCGGTGCAGATAAATACACCGCCACACACTTCTAGTGGGTCATAAGCGATGATTGAGAGGGATTACTTTTGTACGAGTCTATACATTGTTTGTTAGGTCAATCTTGCGTATTATACCTTTCGGTATACAGTGCATTCAGAAATTATTCAGACAACTCCACTTTTTTTTCACATTTTATTATGTTGGAGCCTTTATGCTAAAAATATTTAAATTCATCTTCCCCTCATCGATCTCCACTCAATACCCTATGATGGCAGAGTGAAAACAGAATTTTATATAAGTCTGCAAATTTATTAAAAAAGAAAAACTGAATGATCACATTGACATAAGTATTCAGACCCTTTGCTGTGACACTTGAAATTTAACTCAGGTGCCTCCCAGTTCTCTTGATCATCTTTGAGATGTTTCTACACCTTGACTGGAGTCCACCTGTGGTGGATTCAATCGATTGGACACGATTTGGAAAGGCACACACTCGTCTATATAATGTCTCACCGCTGACAACGTATATCAGAGCAGAAACCAAGCCATGAGGTCCAAGGAACTGCCTGCAGAGCTCAGAGACAGAATTGTGTTGAGCAACAGATCTGGGGAGGTTTCAGAAAAATTTCTGCTGCATTGAAGGTTCCCCAGAGCACAGTGGCCTCCATAATTCTTCAATGGAAGACTTTTGGAAGAACCAGGACTCTTCCTAGAGTTGCCGCCCGGCCACACTGAGCAATCGGGGAGAAGGGTCTTTGTAAGACAAGTGACCAAGAACCTGATGGTCACTCTGGCTGAGCTCCAGAGATCCAGCGTAGAGAAGGGAGAAACCTCCAGAAGGACAATCATCACTGCAGCACTCCACCGATCTTTGCTTTAAGTCAGAGAGGCCAGACTGAAGCCTCTCCTCAGTGAAAGACACATGAAAGCTGCTTGGAGTTTCCATGAAAGAACCTAAAGGACTCTCACACTTTGAGAAACAGGATCCTCTGGTCTGATGAAACCAAGATTGAACTGAAGTGTCATGTCTGGAGGAAAACAGGTACCACTCATCACCTGCCCAGTACCATCCCAACGGTGAAGCATGGTGGGGACAGCACCATGCTGGGGGGGGGTTTCTTCAGCAGCAGGGACAGGGAGACTGGTCTGGGTTGAGGGAAAGCTGAACGGAGCAAAGTAAAGAGAGAACCTTAATGAAAACCTGGTCCAGAGCACTCAGGACCTCAGACTGGGCTGAAGGTTCACCATCCAACAGGACACTGACCCTAAGCACACAACCAAGACAACGCAGGAGTGGCTCAGGAGGGAGCCAATCGAACATCTCTGGAGAGACCTGCTATTGGCTGTCCACTGACGGTCCCTGTCCAACCTGACGGAGCTTGAGAGGATCTGCAGAGAAGAAGGGCAGAAAATCCCCAAATCCAGTTGTGCAAAGCTTGTGTCGTCAGACCCAAGAGGCTGTAATCGCTGCCAAAGGTGCTTCAACTAAGTACTGAGAAAAGTGTCTGAATACTTATGTCAATGTGATATTTCAGTTCTTCCTTTTTAATACATTTACAAAAAACTCTAAAATTCAGTTTTCACTTTGTCATCACGGAGCACTGAGTGTAGATTGATGAGGGAAAACATGAAATTAAACGATTTTAGCATCAGGCTGCAACAAAACAAAATGTGAAAACAGTGAAGGCTCTGAATAATTTCTGACTGCACTGTACCGTGTTGTCACGTGTGTCTGTCACCTAACCAGCCTGTCATGTCTGTCTTTTACCAGTAACAGGTTTCCACCTCAGTGTAGTTCAGCCTTTTAACACCTCAGTGCCTTGTGTCCAACTCACTCACTGAGTCAAGTTCGACACTCGCTGCTAAACATCAAGTGCGGGCACCTAATGTCGAAAGGTGCTGGGGATCAAAACGCACGCCAGTGGGGAGGCTTGATCGCCGTTGCAACAGACACACACCTGTTAGATAGGAACACACGGACAGCTGAAGATGAGTGGTTTCAGTATTTCAAGAGTCAGAAGATAAAGAAGAAAACCACTCCTCCTCTCTGTTTCTCAGCTCACGTCTTCCGTCTCTTTCCGCATCTCTCACTTTGCACCTCCTCTTCCTCCTCCAGCTTCTCCGTCTTGGTGAGAATTGATACATAATGGCAGCAGTTGGACCGTGAAGTCGAAGCCTGCAAATAACAACACGTATAGCGCCTGGGTTGCCATGGCGACGGACTCGCAGCCCACAAGGCGCGATGGGAGCCGCTGTAACGCTGCGGGTGTAATGTCAGTCGTCTTCCTCGGCATCTTCCCACCGCCGAACATGCACACGAGCCCTTCCCTCTACGTGGTGGGGGGATTTTAAATGTCAGTTTATTTCTACACGGCTGTATTTTGGAAGAAAGAAAACACAACTCGTTTTTCATCACCATTCACGCTACAGCGCCTATGACCCCATTCACGCTCTCATGTTCCGCTCAGAGAGTGTATCTCAGACCTCATGATCAGGACAGTAGTGGTAAATAAAAAGCTGTCCTCGCCTCAGCCCAGAAAGACGGAACTTTTCAGTCTCCATTCTCACACACACACACACACACACACACACACACACACTCTATAGTCTTTATTAACGATCAGTGTTTGACTTGTAGATGAAAAATAACTATTTTGTGTTTCATAATAACTGAGACTATCTTCAAATGTCACTGCTATGTCCACAAAAGTTACTGCTGTAAACACCAATTTAACAACCTAACACACAATAACATAAATAATACACTGCTGTGTAGTGTTAGTCTCCTGTATTAAAAGCTCTGTCAGTCATTTCATAGCAGGGATCAAATCTGGTGTTTTTAATTTTGTTACTGGAGCTGCCCTTTTGTTTACATATGGATTAAAGTTCGTGTCTATAAAAATAACAAACCTCGACAGGAATTCATCTCGACAGAGACGTGAGTTACCATTCCTCTTTTTCTGTCTCTTTAATGTGAACATTTCTTTCCACCCGATTCCTGGGCTGCTTATGAATTTGTTCAAGTCTCTTTTCCTCCTCAAACTTTTTCTTTAAATCTCGGATCAGTTCTTCTTTACTTCAGCTTGTTTCTACGTTTTGTAGGAAACATAATTCCAACCAGATCACGTTTTCTATCAACATAAAGATGAAATGTTTTTAATTTACATAGTCGACAAGCGACAAATGTGTTGATACTGAACGTATCAGTCAAATGTTCAGAGACAACGTGTTTGTTTTCCACCAAAACGTCTGATCCTGCAGAACAACATCCACCTGTGGAGACTCCAGCATCATTAAACTGGTTTATGGTTCTGTTCAGACTCTCGCAGACCCTGGTTCAGGTTCGGGAAAGATCCCGGTCTGGTTTGATACAGAAAAAGTTCACAGTGACTTCAGACACAACCTGTTTATTTACATTGAACCAAAACCGCTATCTTTGCTAAAGCTTAACCAGAGAGCTGCTGTTGTCTGTACAACACACAGGGGACTGGATGTGGACCTGGTCTCAGGTCTGTCAGTCCTGCGCTTTGTACGTGGTCCATCCACCCAGACCACCTCCTGGAGACTCTGCAGCCGTTAATAAATGTAACGCTTCACTTATTTCTTCAAAAAACAATCCTTTTACCTCTGAAGATAATCTAGCCAGCGACTATGATGCCACCACAACGGAAGTGGAAATAAAGTTTAGCGGCATACGAACAAGGTTGAATTAGGTCATATGAGACGAAAGAAGGCACTCGGTGAAGTAGTTAGGTTGCCCACCCCGAGCTCCTCCGCTGCCGTTCATAGATGTGCGACTCCATTCGTTTTAACAGAAACATTATACGAGTACGTTTCCTACCAAACGTATTTACTGTTGCCGTTTAGTTGTATAGAGACATGATTTCTAGGAGACAGCGTTGAGTTTCTCCCTCTCCTCTGTCTCCTTATCATAGAACGTGCAGAGGAATCGGAGGAAACAGGTGTAAAGTGTGGGTAAACACTGGGGGAGCGCTGCTTAAACACTGTTTCAGAATTTGATAGACGGGTAAACAGTGTTTACACGCATTTGACCTCCACTGCTGCCCTGCTCGTATTTCAACAAATAATCAAAAGCCTCTTCGGTTGAAGTGGCGCTCAGAGATGATCGCACAAAGTATCTTGCTTCTTCACCCTTAAACGAAGCAATAAATCAGAGAAAGAAATGCCAGAGTCGGTGAGCTCATCTTGTTCATTATGAAGGTGAAAACAGAAGCATGTCTCACCATTACACTGCAGAGTCATGGCTTTGTCAGAAATTGATTAATGTTTCAAAACAGGCCATTTAAGGAGCGTAATTCGGCGAGGTCCGACTGGACCGGCCGTGCGATGTGATTATTAATTTGTATTAAAGTGATTCTCAAATGCCGATAGTTCCCCCGGTATTGTTTTTTGACAGTGAACTCGGCGGCAATCATAAATCATACTTTTCTTCTATGAGGCAGTACAAGCTGTCCCGTCCAAAAGCAATTCATCATCTTAATAAATGTGTCAGCACTGTGCTTTTTTATATTCTCACTTTTTTCTTCTTCTCGTTTAACTCAAAGATGGAAGAGTTAATCCTGACACTTAAGATTTAAAGTGCACAGATCGAAATGAACAGGAGAAATTAAAGCCGTGAAAATGGAACTTCCCCACCGGCTTTGTCCCTGTGGGAAGACTTCGGGAACCATTATATATAAGGAATCTTTCAGATTCTCAGATGAACAGTTGAACTTCATATTAAATCCACTTATCCGAGTCAGTGTAATAAGATTATAGTACATACAGTTTACTATCTGTTTATCCTGGCCTCAGGAATGTCCATCACATCAAGTCATTTTCCTTTTTCCAGAGGGAATCCAGTTATTCTGTCCTGTAAACACCCCAGAGGTGGGTGATGCAGCGACAGGACCGCCGCCTGCTGCCGTGGCTCAGCCAGCTCTCGAACGGGCCCACTCCCTCCCATTCACAGCCAGGAGGCGGAGAGTCGCCTGGAGCTGTAATGTTGAGAAGAAAGGCGCCATCTGAGCCGAGATCCTCCGACGTGTCCTCCATCATAAACATGAGTGGCAAATCACAGGGGCTTCCCTGCCTCCTGTTTCCCTGCGATGATTCAACAGTCAGTTCGGTGGCCGGTTTTATAGAGAGAGTAGACGTTTTAGTAAGAGTGAATCTGCCAGTGTTGCCCCTCTAGCCGTGTAAACGTAGCAATGCCAAAACCTAAAAATACTCCATTACAAGTAAACATTCTGTCTGCGATACACTCAGTTGACAGTTTATTTTCTATCACTGAGGTCGGGCTGAATAACGGACACGTCTCTGTTCAACAGCAGCTCGAACTGCTGCCTCCACGCCGATCAAACTGGGGATGCACGCCGTCTGAAACAGCTTCAGCACAAACAGAACATGCACGAAGGAGGATTAGTTACGACCGATTTAGCTTTGGCTAGGTGTTCCTAATAAACTGACAACTGAGCGTATGGAAAATAACAAGCGTGTGTTCAAAATTGCCATGGTATCAAATGTATTCATTAAGAGTAAACTTTACTTACAAGCTTTTAAAGTTTGTTTAGAGTGAGTCTCTTGGAGTTAGTCAGCCATAGAAGTGTTTCAAAAGCTCAGTTCAACCTGAAGGAACTTCTGAAGCCTCGTGTAACAAAGGAGAAAAATTCTACGTGAACGCTTTTGTCCTGACGTCTTCACTGCAGAAACAGACCAGACACCCATCATGGGTTTGACGGCCAAGAACCTCTACGCTCTGCTTTTTTTGGTTAAGTTCTCGTATGTGTTCATTAAGGGAGGACGGGGTCTTGGAGCAGAATCCTCAAACAGCTGAGCATTTTTTGCCCAATTCAGACAGCAGCACACACAGACGTTTTGGAGTGTCTCAAAATTGCCCTTAACTACAGTCCTTGAGTAAATCGTAATCACTTACATTCCTGGGCTCTACGGACTTTGTAGGCACAGTGTACATGTGACTTAATAGCGCCTAATTTTAGGAATCAGATTTCAAATATCCAATTAGTATGTGCTAAGTAATAACTTCCGTCATCGTGCCACAGGCCCTGGCGTTTATAATATGGCTCACTGACTGTATTATACCCTCAGCAGATTTGTTGTACCTACAAGCCAAACCGTAATTTATTGGCACAAAGCTAAGACATTCAGGGAAATGGCTCCGAATAGAGTAACCGTGACCCGCATTCTTCTTTCTGCGGCTGTTTTTCTTCTCCTTGTACCGAACGCTGCCACATCTGCAGCAGAAGCTATAATCAGCGGCGGAAGCCATGGTATTCTAAACAGATGATTATCACTCTCTCATTCTCATATAGTATTTTAATGTTGGAACACGTGCCCCGCAATTAAAGCCAACCCATGTAGGATTATTCTGAATAAGTCAAATGAATTGTGTGACCAGCCGTGACGTGCCACCTCCTCGGCTTGCTTCTCTCTAAAGGCTTATTTCATTTCCTCTAACCTTGGCTTTCAGTACCTAACTCCTCAGGATGGCTGTTTTTCATATTTATCAGGGATTTGAAGCAGGAGAGAAGCTTTAAATTACCAAATGAAAGGACAAAGCGCATCATGCAGGCTTTTTTTTTTTCCCTGATAAAAGTCAGGGAGTATTTTCAGAGAATTAGAACGGACCGTGTGGACTCACTGCAGTCTCTAAAATTGACAGTCCAAAACCTTTGATTCTCTATTATTGAAAAGATTGGTGTTTTAAGGAATAAACCGTAAGAACGGCACTATAATTCCAGCTCCCATCAGTGTTGACCGTTACACACATGAAACTTTTCCATCAGCAGAGGCAAAGTAATGACTGAGCTGAGAGGTCGATAAACAGTATTTACGTCTTGGCTTTATTATTGTCCTTCTCGCATTTTGGGGCAAAGAAGGTGAGACGTCGTTAAAGATAATGTAAGGTTAAGGCGGGGCACTATTTTTTGGCTAAGGTTAGGGAAAGGTCTGTCTGTAACTCCAGATATAAAATATTTCACATTTTACATAAACAAGACAAATTTTTAAAGACAAAATAGAAACATAGTCACATAAAACCAACAAATATATAATCTGACATGGAGTCAGACGTTCTTTGTTAAGTTTCAAAAAGATATCACCACTCAGAATGTGCTCTTTCCAACATCTGAGAAGATCATTTAAGGGTTGAGTGGGTCGGATCCCGGTTTTTGATCCAGCTGTTTATCTGTTTTACTGCCCACTGGGACTTAATGTTAACACTTAACACTCTTCCTCTGTCCCACGTCCATTTCACAGAACATACTATGTGAATTAATCAGTGCAGGAAGAGGCTAGAAAGAGTTAAAATATCTGCGATTTTACATTTTGGATGTTGGTCATCCATTTTAGTTTTTCTTGCATTTTTTGACCCGTGTTAGCAGCGCGGCTCCAAGGAGGGCGATGTCAGTCTGTCAGGGTTTTGGTTGGTCCACCGCTTTGGTTCACACTAAAACACCTCAGCAACTATTGGATGGATTGCCACGAAAATAGGGTCACATGTTCATGTTCCCCTCAGGATGAACTGCAATAACTTTGGCGATCCTCTGACTTGTCATCTAGCGCCACCATCAGGTCGACATTTTAATTTGTCCAGCACTTTGGTTTATGACCAGGTAGCTGCAGAATAAATGACGTTCCCATCAAACCCAGCCGGACACTGCGTTTAATGCTAATTAGCAAATGTTAGCATGCTAACATGGTTCCACTAAGTTAGTGAACATGGTAAAACATTGCACCTGATAACCTTCAGCATGTTAGCATTGTCGTCGTGAGCGTGTTAGCAGGCGGCAATGCCGGCAACACACTGGGAAGATGTAGAGTATCTGAGATTTTACAATTTTTAGGTCTCATTATTTTTTGATTGAATTCCTTCACATCAGTTGCACTAAAGAAGATGGAAATGCAGTATTTTTCAGTGCAGCAGCTCTTCAGCCCATTTCTTGCTCTCTTTTGTTTTGTTTTCTACATGGATGTAGAGAGTGAGAGAGAGGGGCAGCGACTGGTGTGTTTTCAGGTGTGTGATGTCCCATTAGTCCGTAAGCAGCAGCAGCAGCTCAGCACAGAGCTTCAGAGACCAGCACCATCTGGCTCAGTGTCACTGCCTCACGATGGATGATGGAGCTCTGCTGCGCTGTGCGCCCGCCTGCCTCCCTGAGCCTTATAGCAAATACAGGACGCTGTGTTCACAGACAGTTAGAGTCGGGGATTTTACACGTGCGCGGACCACGTTGTTGGCATTGCTCCCGAAGTGAAAATGAGAGTTCAGCTCCACCGTGACTGCAGGGTGCCCTTGAGCAAGTACACCGAAGACTGTGTCTGATTAAACTGTTTGCTCCTCTGCAAAAAGCACATTTAACACTTGTTAATGTTAAAACTGCGACTGCATTTTTGATTTGCGTGCGGGTTTCCTACCTGCATCATTTGGGTCCTACAGGAAACTGCATGAAGCCGCCGATCAAACAAGATTTGACTCTTTCATTCTCCCCTTGAGCAAGGCAGCGCACCTGCCGCCTACTACAGAGGTGCAGCGCTGTGCTTTTCATTGCTTTCAACCAGTCCGTGCTATGCATCCTGATCCGGCTCTTGTTGAAACCTTCCCAGATGAGCATTTAAAGCTTGAATACAGTTTAGTAGGAGTGCTCTGCTAATGCATTCCGTGTCATTGTGAGGCAGTGGAAGACAGCAATGAAACCTTTCAGGTTTTTAATTATGCATTTGAAGCGTTCATGCTCAACACTCATACCCATGTGGATTCCATATTCTCTCCATCCTTTTAATGTGCTACAGAGGACGATGTCATGTTTTTTTTTTCCTGTCCCACTGGCATTTGTGCTTCATCTGTATGGAGGAAGGCAGGCAGAGAGAAAATATGTTGTGTGACTGCGAATCCCTGAAAATCTGGCACCAAATTGATTTCGCTTATTCAGAGTCAGAGTTATTTTCAATCTGAACAATATTTTTGTTCTTTTCTGAACGTCATTTGGCTTTTTTGTGTCAGGGGAAGTGATGCTGATTATCACCTTTGATATTTGGGTGAGTGGAGTGTGCACGAGGCCCCGGTAGAATGAGGAGCACAAATAGACGAGGTAAATGAGGTAACACAAGCAGGGAAGGGAATTGATAAGATTTTATTGTTACCAACGGCATTATTGATTCCGCTTATCGGTTCGATTCTCCATCGATTCCCTTAACGATTCCTGATCGCTTTTCTGTGTTGAAAAACGGTGGGCACGCCGTCAACACGTGTTTTATTACCTCTGAGTGTGTCATCATCTAAAATGGATGAAATGAGAGAACATTTGTAGAGGAAAAACCTGCTAAAGCCTGCCTGCGTGGTGCTAATGTCACCTGTCGAAACACAGGATATTTCCCCTCGGTAACGGACGAGCTGCTCGGCTGGGAAGCGGCGGCACTCGCGTGTAGTGTTGAACACGTGGCGTTCCCGGAGCTTAAGCCCCTGTTGCGTAGAAAGTGGTTTCAGCATACTGCTGGTGTTTCCACATTTACTTAAAATGACCATTTTCTAGACATTACAGCTAACACTTTGCTCCACCCGTCTAAGCAGAAGCAGACCTGTGCAGAACAGAATGAGGTCTAGTCAAACTATTATTATACTATTTAATATTTAGCGAATAGAATATTTTCTATAGAATCTTAAGGTATGTGGATATTAACATAAGCATACAATAAATAAGAAATTGTAGAAAATATAAAACATAGAAAATAATTAAATATAACACTGGGTTTTTAGTCCAGTACAATATTAGACAAAGAGCTTTGGCCTACAGGCTGTGGCAGCAGTTTTATTATTCATTTTATCAGCTGCATCAGGCGCATTCAAACTGGCTTCCAAGCATTTCCTTTTATGCATTTTCAAATAGAAACTACTATTCATAGTTCGGCTTGGCTGAATACTTGATGGTTGTTACCCACTGAGAGACGTGCATCCATATTCAACATTCTAAGTTCAATATTTCACCAATAGTCAATATCAATCCATGGCTTTCTGTCTTGCATCAGTCCAGAGTTGTACCTGAACCTTGACCGAGAGACTGCATCATCATCGTGCCTCTGAGGAACTCCATCACGCCCACACGTTGTCTGGACCGGCCCCTGCAGAGGAAGTGCATTTGGAACGTGTTCACGATTGGCGCGGTTGTCTTTTCTGAGCTGCAGTGTGTAAACCCCGTTGCCAATTGCCGTTTATCAATCGAAATTAATAGTTGTATTTAACTCTCACTTTTGTCAGGCACAAAGTGACAGAGCACAGTTCTGGAAGTGGCTTGAAAGCGAGACACTGACAGACAGACCAGTAGACGCATGGTCCGCCCAGTTTAGAGACGCAGACAGACCGTAGACGCCCAACTACTTAACGTTACCGTTATTTGCTGACATTAATCCTGGAGAGGAGAGAACACAAGTTCGCCTGACTGCTGTTCCTGCATTTCACTCATGCTGTGTTGTTTTATTTTTCTCTTTTTGTGACCAGAAGGATAGTTCCGCTTCATCGTCTCATCGCAGTTGTGAACATTGACACCAACTCTGACACCAGGTGGCGGCGGGGCCCTAAGTAACTTGCATTGAGCATTGAGCAAAGAGGGCCATCCGACTCTGGCTGTCAGAAAAACCAGTGACGTTGCAAAAAAGAACTGAAAAGCTCGGAGGCATAAGGTTCCAGTGGTTTGGACCATTTGGAACCGGTTCTGGATTCCCGTCCCTGAACACAAGGCGACGCAAGTATTTTGCTAACGAGACTCCAGCTCCCATCAGTGTTGACCGTTACACACATGAAACTTTTCCATCAGCAGAGGCAAAGTAATGACTGAGCTGAGAGGTCGATAAACAGTATTTACGTCTTGGCTTTATTATTGTCCTTCTCGCCTTTTGGGGCAAAGAAGGTGAGACGTCGTTAAAGATAATGTAAGGTTAAGGCGGGGCACTATTTTTTGGCTAAGGTTAGGGAAAGGTCTGTCTGTAACTCCAGAAATAAAATATTTCACATTTTACATAAACAAGACAAATTTTTAAAGACAAAATAGAAACATAGTCACATAAAACCAACAAATATATAATCTGACGTGGAGTCAGACGTTCTTTGTTAAGTTTCAAAAAGATTTCGCCACTCAGAATGTGCATGTTCAGCGTTGCCACTCTGGTGCTCTCTGACAACAATAATATTTTTCCACTTAGAAAATCAGGTCTGGACTTTCCTCCTCATTTCTTGAGTCATCTACTTCATGGGTGATTGGCACAGTTGTTAAAAAGGTATGGGGATGTGATTTGACTGGCTAATAGGATAATTACCACACACTCCCATTTATATTCCATCCTAGCCGACCCCTTTGTACATAATACAGAGTGCCTATATGAATGGAAATAGCAAGTAGGACTGAATGAGCCTCCTTTGACCTTTCGCGCTGGTCCTCAGAATTGTGTCTGAATCTCAATAGCGGCCTCATCACATGAGCCACAAAGGATTCCCAAGTGCTTATATTTCTCCGCAGAATCTCAGCATGAGAATGATATGAAAGCATTGCCTACATCCAGTCAATATTTTAAGATGCCTTACTCCCTGACCTTCTCCTCTGGTTCAGGCTATTACTGTAAAACTGACCTTTTAATGATTGTAAAATTAAGTATTTATCTGGAAGAAATCAATGGCTGACATTTGTTTAGTTGCCAGGAATCAATATCTGATACATGAGATGGCCCAGATAACGGCGGGTTACACTACAGGCTGTGGAGATAATGCTGAAGTGATTGTTTTAATCCAACGTTTTAAATCTATCCTTTTAATCTAACGTGCGATCAAGTGAGTTTAGTGTTTCACAAATTTATCTGAGAAATGTGTGTCGGAGCACTCACAGCCTTTTTTTTTTTTTCTATCAACACTCAGATCTGACCCAGTTAAAACACAGAGACAACGTCCTCTACCACTGGCGAGTGAATATCATCATATACATAGACCATACAAAATATTCCATGAAAAAATATCGACGCGCTTCTTTTTGTAAAGATTAGATCCGGAAACTTATATGATGATTAGTTTATGACGCAGTCTTACAGGACACCATATAAACCAACGCTGCCTCTCGCTAAAAGGATCTTTATGGACTTTTGGTCCAAGCAGTATAATGAGTCAATCCGAAAGTGCTAGATCCTACACTTCCTCTGATGCAACTCAAGTGAGTCTTTTCATTAGACTCCACCAACAAATCCTGGCCCGCGGGTTTTGTTTATCTTTAAAATGGCTGCCATCTTGACGTCGCTGCAACCGTGAGTGAATGATGCCTCCGTATTTCAGTAGGGTCCCAAATTCTGATCATTGTTTTGATAGTTCTCAAAATCTGTGACTTAATCTGAATTTTATTGAATCGGAGCATTTCGTTAATAGTTATCAAAATGTGTGACGCTACCTAAATACTATGAGGCACAAAAAGTAATATGTGATAAGGTGTGATAAAAACCATTAGCAGTGGCTGACAATGCTCCTCAGGTCACTGAATCTGATTAGTCACAGAATTTGGTGTAACGCCTGTTTCATCTTCAGGCTTCACTTGCTTTGTACCTGTACGTTTTTTCAGGTCATTAAAGATCCTCTGCCACTCTACCCTCACTCTACCACACAAACCATTTAAATACCCATTGACGTAACTGGGAGTGTGTAGACTTAATGTTAACCAACATCATCTGTTTCAATTACCTTAATAACTAAAGATAACTAGGCTAAGTTCTTATAATGTCTTTCCTAACAAAAGTAACTCTGCATAATAGTAAACTAGCAGGTTCAAAAAAGGAACACAACACATCAGATGGTCTTAACATGGTGTAATGGCTACTTGAATTAATGTTCCAGCTGCACTGAAAAGATTTTCGTCGCGTAGATTGAGATGGCACGAGTGGAAAATATGTGGCATTTCTCCTGCTGCTCGGGGAAACACTCGCGTGGGTCATTTCAGAAGGTGGCGACTGTCAGCGTATGTTGATGACGCGAGGAGTTTACCAGCACCTGCACTCCCTTAAAACCATGTTTTGTTTTCAATTAAACCCACTGAATTGTGAGGTGGACTACATTACAAATACATTTGTTGAGCTGAAATTGTGTGAGAAAGGCAAATCTGCTAAAAAAAATACCCGACCATCTTTACAGAAAATGCATCTTTGTCTTTTATTTAACTCCACACTTATTTTGGACGTGTAGCCTTAGATTCAGTGCCACAGAAGACAGCGCCACTGTAAATGTGCAGATTAATAAAGGAGGTGTACTTTTAGCGTCTCATGTAAATGAAACACCATTTGCAGAAAGCTGGCTGTGGTGGATATCCGTGGAATTAAAATCCCTGATGAGCATGTATTGCTAATTACCGCAGGGGCTTTGGGTTTTCACATTGACGTGTAACATAAACCCCTTAGTATCGTACAGATGACTCAACATCTCAAATCAACCCCTCGTCATTACAATCTGTGTGGATTATGAGGGATTATACACAGTTCAGTCATTACACGTACACAGAGTCGTACCTTATCGGGGTCTCAGATAGCCACAGTTTGTTTTACACAGATCCAAGCACCGTGGAGGGACACGCAGACCACAGCCTCAAAGTGTGACTGAGCTCCTGTATAAGAGACATACGACCCAGCGAGAACTGGTTTAAATCCCAGTAGAATTTATACACTGCCAATTAGCCCATTTTAAAGGAGGTCTGTTGTTAAAAATACTAACTTTTTTACCTATAATAGGTCACTCAAAAATAACACACATCTGTCATGGATCAGTTGTAATGATAACAATACCATCATATCTGTATTCTTTTACCTTTGCTGTCTTAAGTAATGTTGACACACAGCTGGACAAAGCTAAAACACAACAGTATTGTTAAATTACGAACCAATCGTGTGTTGTACTTTTTCAGTCAGTCCCGAGGCTTGAGCTCTATTGTGTTATTTTCAGTCATGCTAGTAGTGTGGGTCCAGGGGCAGCCGTGTCAGATGATCTGCCACTTTGGTCCACACTAAAATATCTCAACAACCATCGGATGGATTGCTGTGAAATTTTGCCCAGTGGATGACCCCTGCTGACTGTGGCAATCATCTGACGTTTCCTGTAGTACCACCATGAGGCTGATATTTGTGGTTTAGAGTGAAATATCTCAACAACTGCTGGATGGATTCATGAAAACATTTGTTTAGGCGTTTAAGTTCCCCTCAGGGTGAAATGCAAAAACCTTTTTGATCCCCGAAAGGCCCCGGAACCGACTTTCTCAGTCAGTGTCTTACTATTAGTGATGTTTGGTTGTTGTTTTGTTTTGGCCATATGAGAGATTTCCTGGGATTTCCTGATTGTTTTGTCTGTGCTTCGTTGGGAAAAGGTAATGTCAGGATTTCCCATTATTTGAGTCAAAATCTGACGGCGCGCCGCTGTCAATCAGGGCTGATCAAATCACAACCAAACACTCCCGGTGACACAGTGTTAGGTCGTAATAAATAATAACTAAAGATGTTTGTTCCAAGCTTTAACTTTGGTCTCTGCTCATAGAGTAACGAATCTTTAATTTTATAGAGAGGTTCCCCAGATTTCAGAGGCTTAAACTTTTCATCTGTTCATCACTGTTTATGACCAAATATCTGCAAAACTACTGAGCATGGTAGGTTTGGGTAGCGTTAGGGTTAAGCGTAAAGATTATACCTGCTTAACATCAGCATGTTGTCATTGTTATTGAGCTGACATTAGCAGTAGTGACTAAGCAGAGCCTGGCTGCAGACTCTCAGTCTGGTTAAGCACTAATGACTAAGGTTGGATTTCATCCAAATAATTAGCTTAATTATTTAACTTTTGTTGTTACAAGTAGTATTAAAAGAGGAACGGTATGACATTTACTGACACCAAAGTCTAAACCTACGCAGTGAGAAACTGCTGAGCAAACGTAAAGCACAACAGCATTTCCAAACTATAACTGAATCATGTTTACCCCATTGTGCACTGATAACTATGACCCATCCATCCATCCGTCCGTCCATTAGCCTATCCTTTGACACTGGGCGAGAGGTGGGGTACACCCTGGACAGGTCGCCAGTCCACCACGGGGCTGGTAAATGGAGACAAACCACCCGTCACGCTCACGACCTGCACCTCTTGTCATTATTGGTATTATTATCATTATTGTAATTATTGTTACCACTGGATGTGTAGAACACGGATGTCAGTTTCTGTCAGTGATCAACAAAGCCAAAGCAAAGTGTGAAGTGATGTCATTTAAACTCTCCTGCCATGAACTTCCGTCACGAGCTGTGGGAGGGATATTGGTGTTTTTACGCCCTCTCTGTAGTCTAATCAGGCTAAATTGATTCCCCTGCTTCGACTTTGATCTCTGTGTTTACTTGTCCCAATCGATACTTCACCTCAGCCTTTATCACCTCTGTCTCTTCCTCTCTCTCACCTCGGTGGGTGGAAAATTCATCCTGTTCCTCTTGTTCCTTTTAATCAAAGGACCCTCACACATCACGCCTGGTCGTAATTAAAGGTCAACGCAGTCGGCGAGTGAGAGGCAGCTGATTTACAGCCAAGGAATCCAGTTTGTCTTTACAGTTTACTCATTGTGACTCCTTTTGCAAATATAGAAAGTCAATAGTGATGATGTTTCCTGACGTGGAAACGGTTTAATGGGGTTAAACTGCTGGGACTTTCAACTTGGAGTGTATGTATGTAGATAATATGATAGAAGTTCTTTGCTATACTCTCTTTGAAATGTGTTGGTCGGGCCTGGAAAGACACGTGGTTGTGTTTGTATTTCAGAAGATAATAATCGCGTTTGCCTCTGACTAGGTTTTGTCCAGCTACATGGAGAACCCATTATCATGTTCAAATTCTGAAATATCACGTATCGAACTCAGTCTTACTCTGAATCTCCACAGGATCTGGCTGCGCTCTCACTCACTATTTCATTCTGGTCACGAGAAACAAACTGTTTTTCTCGCAGAGAGCAGGCGGAGCCTGAGTGGAGGTCTGACCGGCTGAGACTCATTCGGGTTCTCAGTCCTCGCCAGATTTTGGCTGTGGTGCACTAGTCTGTCCTGTTTTCCCGCTCAACAAAGGATGAAGAGAAAGAGACGTGGCGTCGTAACGTTGACCTCAGTAGTTCAATGGAAAGTGGCAGAAACAGTTGTGTAAAGAACGAAATAGAGAGCTTGAGAGAGGAATTCCAGCCCTGCTCGCCTCCTCATGGTCACGCAGCTGACTTGTCACTGAGTGAAGTGCGTGTGAATGTCAGATTGAGAGTTTCGGAAAGTTACAGCTACAGTCGGATGGTAACAGCTGCTGGGAATCCACGTAAAAAGCATCTGCGCTACTGAAGCGCAGTGTTTCCCGGACATAGACTTTACTTGGGCGGGCTGCCCGGGTATATTAACGACCTCCAAAGTTCATTCGGCCACCCTATCATTTTTTATCTTCCTTTTTGTTTTATCTGTCGGAGAAAGCGAAGGCGTCCGCGATCGATTAACTAGTGGGCACTCTCCCCGCGCTCTGCCCCTCTTGTTCCTGTTCGTTCTGCAATCGCGGGAAGGGTTGACCGACAGTCACACGTGCTCTGCGGAGACACGGAGGGAGAGAGACGTTGTCCAGTATGACCTTACAAGACGCAGACACGTGGATATTTTACAAGCACAGACCAGGCGCAGAATGTAATGCTGTGGGAAACACTGAAACGTTCGGTCCGTTCGGTCCACACCGTCTCCCACCTCCGCCCGGCGTCTCATCACAGCCAGCTGTCTGTCTGTCTGTCTGTCTGTCTGTCTGTCTGCCTGTCTGTCTGTCTGTCTGTCTGTCTGTCTGTCTGTCTGTCTATCAGCAGCACAGAGGAGCTGAGGGGAGAACAGACATTTACTGGGTGATAAAAAAACTTTTTTTTTTTTGCTGGGTTTTCATGTATATATATTCACTGATGTGACTGAGTCCCGCTCACAGTTACACTGGGAGCTCGATCAATCATTACATTTACCATTAAAAAGTTCACAACACATAAGTAGTTGGAGACTTGTCTCTGGAGATTGCGCTTCACTCACTCGACAGAGGGAAAAAACAGGGGAAAAGAAGCATGAAAAAACGCAGGAGATCCCGGGGTGACGCGTGGATTTATACATCTGATAGGCAGTATTTCTATCTGTTCCGTGAGACGGCGAGTGAGTGACTTCAAAAGCGTGTCTAAAAACGTATGTGAACTTGCCTTCACAGTCATTCTCTGGCAGCTGCCACACAGCCCGATCTGTTGTACGTTGGCCGTTAGGATGTTTGTATGGCAAAGTGTTAAGCTGCTGTCGTACAATCTTGCACAATTTCTGCATTAGCCATTGAGTAGAGTCCAAGGCCAGGACAGTAGTACAGAAACAAAATGAGTGGGGAGTAACGAGTCGCGATGCTTTCATCACTGAGACCCACGGGACGCTTTTTCCATCTACCTACCGATGCTGAAGGTAAATGGACAAAACGGGATTTCAAAATCTGGAGATCTTCTCTCCTAGAGGTCTTTTCAATCAGCAAACACAACAAAAGCTGCTCTCCCACTTCTGAGATTCTCCTTCTCGGTCTGAATGGCCAGGCAGCTCCTGACTCCCTTGTTGTCGACTTTTTCAGAGCCGCTGCAATCAACAGCTCTGCCGGGAGATCTCACCGAGGCGATAAAGGTGAGATCTCATTATAATGTGAAGATTTTTCAAATTGCATTTTAAGCTTCAAAGAGCAGCAGGAGAATGGAGGTGACGTTTATTGTCATTCTCAGTGACTCCTATCATGTGCATTACAATCTTGACAATATTAATGGAAATATTGTATTTTCATTTGCTCGCTATTCGGTAAAATCAATAATTCTATTCATCAAGCATTCCCGATGAGTTATCTCATCGCTGCAGATGCAGCTGGTTCATTGGAATCTTCTGTTTCTTCTCCTTTGGACCGTGTTTTCACTGTGTTTTCCTCGTCTCCGTGTTTGGATAGCCTTCCCTCGGTTAGAGAAGCTGTAGGTGTGTCATAGTTTGACATTTAAACCAACTAACCTAGAGTTTCCTCCCCGTGTCCCCCACTCTTGTCCAGCGATGGACCTTCTTGCAAACCTCACAAGATTTTGATCAGCACCTGACTGTTTTATATCACTGCTCGCTTCTTCCTCTTCATTTCTTCGTATCTGCAGTCATCACAGTCCAATGAGTCCTAATTCAGACAGAGAAAAGTACAGGAGGGCACTTAGTCAAAAAAGGGATCTGGTCAAAAATGGACGTGGACAGTTATTGGTCACACGAGGTTTCTGTTTCTGCTGCACTGAGGTGTTCACACATTTGTCGGTGCGTACAGTCCGTGCGGTCGTGAAGTTTGAGCTGCACGCAGATCGACTGGGCGAGTGCTTGTCCGGAGGATTAAAACCATGTGGATGCAGAAGGCATACTGTGGGCTTGATGAAGGACAAAATCTACGTTGGCAGCTGAGGACATTTGGACATGTGGAAAGTAAAATTCAAAGGTGCAGCGTTCATTTTGGACCAAGAAAAAGCAGTATCAGTCATTTCAGCAAATTCACGTGACAGCGCCCCCTGTAGGAATTATGACTCTTTTCTGCCGTAATATAGAGACACGCATTCCACAGAGGGAGGAAGACGATCAACAAAACGATTGACTTAAACGCCAGTCATTAGTCATTAGTCGATACCGCCGCCGTTCGCTCACCTTAATCAACGGTCATTATTGTAGCCGTGACGATGAATGTGCCCTAACCTCAATGAAACAGTTATCGTAACCCAAACCGCGATCTCTCAGTAGCCAAGTCATTTTCTGGGCCTAAACCAAACCAAACTTTAACCAGAGGGGTCTAAGTGCCCAACCCTCGTGGGTCAACCAGACGCCAAAAGTACAGGTTATTTTATTGGCCCTCTCTCCCGAGCTCAGCAAATAAAATCTGCCACGAAAGAAAGTTCGCTTCCCGGAGCACAGCTAACGTTTTTCATAACCATCCACCCAGAAGAAATCAACGTAAATACAGGACGTTTTACGAAAAAATATGACATACTTTTGAGACAGTGATTTGTAGCGGTTTTGGGAGGCTGTCCTGTTGATGGGGGCGTCAGATCAGGGAACATTCACCGCACACGTGTCGTTCCGGAGG